>NC_091193.1:32965613-33053113 GCF_040958095.1 Procambarus clarkii
AACAATGGGCAAAGTTTCTTTCACCCTATGCCCCCTGTTACCTAGCAGTAAAATAGGTACCTAGGTCTTAGTTGTCACGGGCTGCTTCCTGGGGGTGAAGGCCTGGTCGAGGACCGGGCCGCGGGGACACTAAAGCCCCGTAATCATCTCAAGATAACCTCAAGATAACCATGCCCATTCTTTTGATATGTGTGTCTGTATATCTAACTTTATTTGAAAATGTCATTACACAAAAAGAGTTACAACATTGGTTACATGCAGGGTACATGGCTACTTGTCACAAGTTGTAGAGCTCCTCCAGCTCCTCAGATGGGGGCAGGAACATTGGATGCAGTGAGCATTTTCTCTCTGGATCCCCACACAAATAGCGCTGAAAGAGAAAACTGGCAGCTCTAGGGTCTCTAGTTGTTTCAATTAGCTTGGACCCCAACTCCTTAAAAATACTAGGAGCACTTTTACCCCAGGCACCAAGTGTTTCTGAGGCAATGGGGACAAAATTGTAGTGGTGCTCAAGGTCTCTATATTTATGTGACTTGGCTGCTTCCCGGTGATTGGCAGCACCTCCTGCTTGTGTAGCACTAAAGTCAACTTAGATGTTGGCTAAAGTTGAAACACAAGTGTAGTCTCACACCATGTGTCTACCATTCTTCCAGGGGTTCACCGTGATTCCATCTAGGCGACCGACAAGCTCATGAGAGTTGCAGGACATTAGGTAATGGGGTTCTCTCTCTCTGCTGGACAACCGGCTGTGGTAAGGCTTCTGTTAATAATGTCGTTAACCTCGCCGTGTCTTGCATGCCGTCCGTACCTGTCGGCCTCTGCCTCGCCGCAAATACACCTGTATTCGGTGTGGATTGGGGCAGCAAGGTGGAGAGCCATCGGCAACTCGGAGGGTCTGCGGTGTGAGACGGGTGCCGGTTGTTGACATTGGGGTTGCTAATAGGACGTCACCTGCATGGGGAGCTGCTACAGCTCTAAGTCGGGCAGTGTCATGTGGTGTTGTTGCAGCTTCTAGCAAAGTCGCAGCTTCTTGGTCGGCAATTGGGCGATCCCAGCTGGATTGCTTATGGGCTTCAGAAGGTGGTGGTTGGGGTGCTGGTCCTGCAGGAGAGACCCATTTGGTTGTGCAGTCTGTGACGCTGGGATCATGTACCCCTGCCCGTTGAACTAGGTGCTCAGGTAGGATTTCCTTCACCAAGTTGTCAGACGCCACTAAAGAGGACAGGAGCGCTGGTACATCAATTTGTGTTGCTGTGCGCACGCCAAGGCCCCCGAGTCTGACTGGAAGGGGAGGCCTGTTTCCACTGTGAGTCGCTGAGAGAAAGGTTAAGGGCTTTTTCTAGCATTGATTTCAGTAAGCTGTCGTACTCTTCTAATTTAATATTGTTAAAAGATGGCAAACATCTTAGAAAGTAGGTCAGCCTGGGGAGGGACAAGCATCTGGTGATGAGGTAAAGTGCATCATGAGCATCGATGTCTTCAATCCTCTCGTTCATCCTCTTCAGGTCAGCGATCTTCTTACCAAGAACCTCGTCGATGGCATTCCCTCCAAGAGGAGCACCTAGGAGTGTGCTGTCCTCAGGGTTGGTTGTATGAATATCAGGCAAAACAACCTTTATTTGCTCTATTATGTGCTGGTTGGTGAAGGTTATTTCGCACTTGCAAAAGTTCAGGGTGAGGCCTAGACTTGCTCCTTGCACCTGAATTATTCTTATGTCGTCCAAGAGTGAGGCTGGGGAACCGGCTAGAATACCATTGTCCAAAAACTAAATATTGAGCTCATTGGGCAGGTTATCGGTGAATTCCTTGATGACTAGGCAGAAAAGAAAAGGAGCAAGGGGGTCACCCTGTTGGACACCTTCTTGTGATTCAATTTCCTGTTCCCCGAATAGCAGAGTTAGATACTTGCTGTAGCATGAGTTTACAAACGGGTAGAGGGAAGGAAAAAGGTGATGAACCGTACTGAGTACTGCATCCCTTCTAACCAGGTAGAACTTTAGACACACACACTCACCAGGAGACTCGAACCCTGGTCATCAAGACGGCAGGTACGCACTTGTATCCACTACACCATACTTAGAGCCCTAAAGAGATAGGAATTCCGGGATATTTACCCCCCGGGATCTTTAGACCTCTGAGTATGGTGTAGTGGATATTGAGGGGTACCACCTCTCAATATCCCCCCCCCCCCCTCAAAATGATTGTAGAGACCCATAACCTCCAAGAAGAAAATAAAGAGTACTCAGAGAAGACCTTATGGATCCTCACTGAACATTTTTATATTTTCTTCTCGTACCACCCCTATTCTTTTTGTATATGAATGTATACATACGTCTAACATTATTTTATTTCCAATTGCATTACACAAAAAGGGTTACGACATTGGTTACATGCAGGATACAAGGATTCGTGTCACAGGTTATAGAGTTCCTCTATTTCCTTAGATGGAGGGCAAGAACCATGGATGCAGTGAGCATTTCCTCTCTGGATCGCCACACTAAGTCCAGAAAGAGGATACTGGCGGCTGTAGGGTCTCTATTTGTTTCAGTTAGCTTAGAACCCAGTTCCTCAAAATAATTTGCAGCACTTTTATTCCAGCCACTAAGTGTCTCTGAGGCAATGGGGATAAAATTGTAGTGGTGATCAAGAGTGGTTATAGTACTGGACACGCCAAGGGGCATGGAGGCCCTGACTTACTTGGTACGAAACCTTCAGGGGTCAAGAGTTTTCTGATGCGGTTGGCTTGGGGAACATTCAAGATTGATGCACAAATTTCCTGTGTAGTACTTTCCTCAGACTTTCTTGTGCAGTAGTTATGTTTTGCGTCTGACTTCGAGCTTTGCTTTGCTCAGTAGGGATGAGTGGAAGTCTTCACATACTTTGTTACCATCATGTCTGTGTATGTCATTTCTGTCTCTTATTGAAACGTATTGTGCCTGACCTTTCGACTGTCCATTTGACAGATAGTTTTAAATGATATATTTTGCATACACCGGTAACTACTTGAGTTAAATGATATGTGGTCTTGACAGTGTTTAGTAAAGTTTCGCTTCCTGAGGAAAACCGTCATTGATCAGTTAGAATATCCCCGGTCTATGATGGAATTAAGTTTGTGGTCTTGAACCTTCAATATGCCTTTCAATGCTCGTACTTTCTAGCAACCATTGACAGGTGAAGTCCGCATCTTTTGGCACTTGCTGTTGCAACCCATTAACTGTTGAAACTGGTTGAAATTGGCTAAGTGAAATTGGTGAAATTATGCAATAGTGCCATTACACGTCTACTGTAGGTATGTTGATTATTGGGTAAACCCGTCCTCTTAATAGATCGTCGCATTTTGACATATATACCCAACCTAAGGCCTAAAATCGTCGAACTATAGAATGGTAGAAGCTCGCGAAATTTACATACTGTCCTGTTTTCTGTTTTGAGTCCTCTAGTAGGTTAGGATAAGGGCACCTTAGTGCGACAGTTTCTTGATGTTGGGAAACCTTAGGAGTACGGACTGGATTATTTATCCACTCACCTGATAATGAGCGCCTTATGCAGCTGAAGGATGCTTTAACACAAAGTTCTGTGTAAAGATTCATGACAGGATGGTGAGACAAGGTAAGATGCTTTTACTAAACAGATCTCGGTTAACTTGAGATGATTTCGGGGCTTTAGTGTCCCCACGGCCCAGTCCTCGACCAGGCCTCCACCCCCAGGAAGCAGCCCGTGACAGCTGGCTAACACCCAGGTACCTATTTTACTGCTAGGTAACAGGGACATAGGGTGAAAGAAACTCTGCCCATTGTTTCTCGCCAGTGCCCGGGATCGAACCCGGGACCACAGGATCACAAGTTCAGTGTGCTGTCTGCTCGGCCGACCGGCTCCCACCCACAACCGGATCAGGCTTGGAAAATAATGGAGAGTTTCACATTAATGTCTACACGAGGGAAATCACCTTGGGCATGTGCCTTAATGCTAGTAGTGAGTGCCCTAACAGATACAAGCGAAGTGTTGTCAATATCCATCTCTACCCCCGCCCACACACACACACACACACACACACACACACAAAACAACAAACAAATCACTGGCAACAGGGGAACTGCCAGATATTTGGAAAGCAGCTAACGTAGTCCCGATATACAAGAAAGGGGATAGACAGGAGGCACTGAACTACAGGTCTGTGTCCCTAACCTGCATACCATGCAAGCTGATGGAGAAGATTGTGCGAAAAAAACTAGTGGAGCATCTGGAGCGAAGGAACTTTGTAACACAGCATCAACATGGTTTCAGGGATGGCAGGTCCTGCCTCACAGGGTTACTTGAATTCAAGGACCAGGCAACAAAAATAAGGCAAGAAAGAGAAGGGTAGGCAGACTGCATATTTTTGGATTGTCAGAAAGCCTTTGATACAGTGCCACACAAGAGGCTAGTGCGAAAGTTGGAGACGCAGGCTGGAGTGAAAGGGAAGGTACTCCTGTGGATAGAGGAGTACCTAAGCAACAGGAGACAACGAGTCTGTGTGAGGGGTGAGGTCTCAGATTGGCGAGACGTTACAAGTGGAGTCCCGCAGGGGTCAGTCCTTGGACCTATACTGTTTCTGGTATATGTAAATGATCTCCCAGAGGGTAAAGATTCGTTTCTCTCAATGTTTGCCGACGATGCAAAAATTATGAGGAGGATTGAAACAGAGGATGATAGTAGGAGGCTACAAGATGACCTAGACAGACTGAGTAAATGGTCCAACAAATGGCTGTTGAAGTTCAACCCGAGTAAATGCAAAGTAATGAAACTAGGCAGTGGAAACAGGAGGCCAGACACAGGATACAGAATAGGAGATGAGGTACTTAATGAAACAGACAGAGAGAAAGATCTAGGAGTTGATATCACACCAAACCTGTCTCCTGAAGCCCACATAAAGAGAACAACGTCTGCGGCATATGCGAGGCTGGCTAACATCAGAACGGCGTTCAGGAACCTGTGTAAGGAATCATTCAGAATCTTGTACACAACATATGTAAGACCTATCCTGGAGTATGCGGCCCCAGCATGGAGCCCGTACCTTGTCAAGCACAAGACGAAGCTGGAAAAAGTCCAAAGGTCTGCTACTAGACTAGTCCCAGAACTAAGAGGCATGAGTTATGAGGAAAGGCTGCGGGAAATGCACCTTACGACACTGGAAGACAGAAGACTAAGGGGGGACATGATCACAACCTACAAAATCCTCAGGGGAATTGACCGGGTAAACAAGGATGAACTATTCAACACTGGAGGGACGCAAACAAGGGGACACAGATGGAAGCTGAGTACCCAAATGAGCCACAGAGACGTTAGAAAGAACTTTTTCAGTGTCAGAGTAGTTAGTAAATGGAATGCACTAGGAAGTGATGTGGTGGAGGCTGACTCCATACACAGTTTCAAATGTAGATATGATAGAGCCCAGTAGGCTCAGGAATCTGTACACCAGTTGATTGACGGTTGAGAGGCGGGACCAAAGAGCCAAAGCTCAACCCCCTCAAGCACAATTAGGTGAGTACAATAAGGTGAGTACACACACACACACACATCAGAGAAAGAAAGCAGAGTACCAGGAATGAATATGTCAGGATGAGAAGAGAGGCAGAAAGACAATACGAAAATGACATCGCAAGCAAGGCAAAGACTCAGCCTAAATTGTTGCATAGCCACTCCAGAAGAAAAAAAAGTAAAGAACAGGTAATGGAATTAAGGATAGGGGCAGAAGGATTCACTACAAACGACAAGGAAGTGTGTGAGGAACTGAATAAGAAATTCCAGGAGGTCTTAACCTTAGAACAAGGAGAAATTCCAGAGATAAGAGAGGGAATAGTTAACCAGGAACCACTACAAGAGTTTGAGATTACCAGTAAGGAAGTTTCTACTAGAGTTGGATGTAACAAAGGCTATAGGCTCAGATGGAATCTCCCCTTGGATACTAAAGGAAGGAGAAGAAGCACTGTGCCTGCTACTCTCCATAGTGAATAACAAATCACTGGCAACAGGGGAACTGGCAGGAATAGGGAAAGCGGTTAATGTAGTCCCGATATACAAGGGGATAGACAGGAGGCACTGAACTACAGGCCAGTGTCGCTAACTTGAATACCATGCAAGCTGATGGAGAAGATTGTGCAAAGAAAGCTAGTGGGACATCTGGAACGAATGAACTTTGTAACACAGCATCAACATGGCGTCAGGGATGGCAGGTCCTGCCTCACAGGGTTAATTGAATTCTACGACCAGGCAACACAAATCAGTCAAGAAACAGAGGGGTGGGCATACTGCATATTTTTTGATTGCCAGAAAGCCTTTGACACAATACCACTCAAGAGGCTAGTGAAAAAGCTGGAGATGCAGGCTGGAGTCTAAGGGAAGGTACTCCATTGGATAAAGGAGTACCTAAGCAACAGAAGACCGCGAGTCACTGCGAGGGGGGGAGGTCTCTGAATGGCGAGACGTCACAAGTGGAGTCCCGCAGGAGTCAACCCTTGGACCTATACTGTTTCTGATATATGTAAATGATCTCCCAGAGGGTATAGACTCGTTTCTCTCACTGTTTGCTGATGATGCAAAAATTATGAAGAGGATTGAAACAGGATGATAGAAGGAGGCTACAAGATGACCTAGACAGACTGAATGAATGGTCCAACAAATGGCTGCTAAGCTTCATCCTGAGTAAATACAAAGTAATGAAACTAGGCGGTGGAAACAGGAGGCCAGACACAGGATACTGAATAGGAGATGGAGTACTTCATGAAACGGACAGAGAGAAAGATCTAGGAGTTGATATCACACCAAACCTGTCTCCTGAGCCCCACATAAAAAAATTACGTCTGCTGCTTATGCGAGGAATCTGTGTAAGGAATCATTCAGAATCTTGTATGCCAGATATGTAAGACCAATCCTGGAGTAAGCGGCCCCAGCATGGAGCCCGTACCTTGTCAAGCACAAGACGAAGCTGGAAAAAGTTCAGAGGTATGCCACTTGACTAGTCCCAGAACTAAGAAGCATGAGTTACGAGGAAAGGCTGCGGGAAATGCACCTTACGACACTGGAAAACAGAAGAATAAGGGGAGACCTGATCACTACCTACAAAATTGACAGGTTAGACAAGGATAAACTATTCAACACTGGTGGAACGCGAACAAGGGGACGCAGGTGAAAACTGAGTACCCAAATGAGCCACAGGGACGTTAGAAAAAACTTTTTCAGTGTCAGAGTAGTTAACGGATGGAATGCATTAGGCAGTGATGTGGTGGAGGCTGACTCCATACACAGTTTTAAATGTAGATATGTTAGGGCCAAAGTTGTGAGGGGGGCCCAAAGAGCCAGAGCTAAACCCCCGCAAGCACAAATAGGTGAGTACAAATAGGTGAGTACACACACACACACACACACAAAAGTCGATCTGGAAGATCCTGTGTATCGAATTTACTCAGTTTCCATGATCGAGCAACAGAGATATTACAGGAAAGAGATGGTTGGGTTGACTGCATCTATCTGGACCTAAAAAAGGCTTTCGACAGAGTTCCACATAAGAGGTTGTTCTGGAAACTGGAAGATATTGGAAAGGTGACAGGTAAGCTTCTAACATGGATGAAAAATTTTCTAACTGATAGAAAAATGAGGGCAGTGATCAGAGGCAATGTATCGGACTGGAGAAATGTCACAAGTGGAGTACCACAGGGTTCAGTTCTTGCACCAGTGATGTTTATTGTCTACATAAATGATCTACCAGTTGGTATACAGAATTATATGAACATGTTTGCTGATGATGCTAAGATAATAGGAAGGATAAGAAACTTAGATGATTGTCATGCCCTTCAAGATGACCTGGACAAAATAAGTATATGGAGCACCACATGGCAAATGGAATTTAATGTTAATAAATGCCATGTTATGGGATGTGGAATAGGAGAACATAGACCCCAATCAACCTATATATTATGTGAGAAATCTTTAAAGAATTCTGATAAAGAAAGAGATCTAGGGGTGGTTCTAGATAGAAAACTATCACCTGAGGACCACATAAAGAATATTGTACGAAGAGCCTATGCCACGCTTTCTAACTTCAGAATTGCTTTTAAATACATTGATGGTTATATAATAAAGAAATTGTTTACGATTTTTGTTAGGCCAAAGCTAGAATATGCAGCGGTTGTGTGGTGCCCATATCTTAAGAAACACATCAACAAACTGGAAAAGATGCAAACACATGCTACTAAGTGGCTCCCAGATCTGAAGGGCAAGAGCTACGAGGAGAGGTTAGTCATTAAATATGCCAAAACTAAAAGACAGAAGAAAAAGAGGTGATGTGATCACTACATACAAAATAGTAACAGGAATTGATAAAATCGATAGGGAAGATTTCCTGAGACCTGGAACTTTAAGAACAAGAGGTTATAGATTTAAACTAGCTAAGCACAGATGCCGAAGAAATATAAGAAATTTCACTTTCGCAAACAGAGTGGTAGACGGCTGGAACAAGTTAGGTGAGAAGGTGGTGGAGGCCAAGACCGCCAGTAGTTTCAAAACGTTATATGACAAAGAGTGCTGGGAAGACGGGACAATACGAGCGTAGCTCTCATCCTGTAACTACACATAGGTAATTACACACACACACACACACACACACACACACACACACACACACACACACACACACACACACACACACACACACACACACACACACCTCCATTTTACAGAAGGTTAACAAGGAACTCAATCAAGCAATAATGGGTGCCGTAGAAACGAGTCATCAATAACGGACACTTCACCGGATAAGTCGAAAATATAATTAAAAATGAAGGTGAGCCGCCACGCATGAACGAAATGGTCAGCCAAACATTTGTGACTATATTAATTTTTCGTGATTTATAATTGCACACTACGTTATCAACTCCATTATGAGTGATGTTTACGCTAATCAACATATCAAGTAATTAAAAGAGCATTGGGTATAGTCTCTGACAACACTATTGGAGTTGGGTCTTCTCTGTGGGTACTGCTCGTCTTGTGGTTATCTTGAGATGATTCTGGGGCTTAGTGTCCCCACGGCCCGGTCTTTGACCAGGCCTCCACCCATAGGAAGCAGCCCGTGACAGCTGACTAACTCCCAGGTACCTATTTACTGATAGGTAACAGGTGCATCAGGGTGAAAAAAATTCTGCCCATTATTTCTCGTCGGCGCCCTGGATCGAACCCTGGACCACAGGATCACGAGTACAGTGTTCTGTCCGCTCAGCTACCGGCTCTCTTGATGGTGCTCACAGAGTAACAATGTCTCTGGTCGTGACAATCTAAGAATTATACTGAATCAATTACTGACTCGGTGGTGCCCAGGCAAGTCTCTGGGGTAGGAGGGTCTCTGCCCTGTTTCTGGGGTAGGGGGATCCCCAGCTATGTCTCTGGGGTGGGAGGGTCCCTGCCATGATTCTGGGGTGGGGGGATCCTAGCCATGTCACTGGGGTAGGGAGTCCCTGCCATGTCTCTGGGGTAGTGGGTCCTCGCAATGTTTCTGGGGTAGGGGGGTCCTAGCAATGTCTCTGGGATAGGGGGGTTCCAGCCATGTCTCTGGGAGAGAGAGAGAGAGAGAGAGAGAGAGAGAGAGAGAGAGAGAGAGAGAGAGAGAGAGAGAGAGAGAGAGAGAGAGAGAGAGAGAAAGAGAGCGAGAGAGAGAGAGTGTGTGTGAGAGAGAGAGAGAGAGAGAGAGAGAGAGAGAGAGAGAGAGAGAGAGAGAGAGAGAGAGAGACAGAGACAGAGACAGAGACAGAGACAGAGACAGAGAGAGAGAGAGAGAGAGAGAGAGAGAGACAATTACCCACTTACCTTTTCAGCTTCACTATAAAATTAGACTTTACTGTACAAATAATGTGACAGCTGCAATTATTTGACGAAATATTTGAAATGATTTTCCTTCGAGTCATAAATGCAATATTTGTCTCCAATGCATAAACGTATTTTGTCGGTATATTTCAATATTATATGCGCCTTATTTAAATAATATTTATATATTAAAAGTTTGAGTTAATTATTTATTGCTCGTTAATTTACCATTTTGTCATTTTTAAAGTTTCATTTAATTGCGTGCCTGGTATTGAATATAATGAAAAATGTTGTATAAACCACACACTAGAAAGTGAAGGGACGACGATGTTTCGGTCCGTCCTGGACCATTCTGAAGTCAATTGTCGACTTTAGAATGGTCCAGGACGGACCGAAACGTCGTCGTCCCTTCATTTTCTAATGTGTGGTTTGGTCAACATATTTCAGCCACGTTATTGTGACTCCTCGTCTGCACAATGGACAATAATTAAGAATTGAGTGTCAGTTCAAGGTCATTGAACTATCTGTGTCCTCATGTGTCACTGGCAGACGGTGCATGTGTCCTCGTGTATCACTGGCAGACGGTGCATGTGTCTTCATGTGTGTCTGGCAGACGGTGCATGTGTCCTCGTGTGTCACTGGCAGACGGTGCATGTGTCTTCATGTGTCACTGGCAGACGGTGCATGTGTGTTCTCATGTGTCACTGGCAGACGGTGCATGTGTGTTCTCATGTGTCACTGGCAGACGGTGCATGTGTCTTCATGTGTCACTGGCAGACGGTGCATGTGTCTTCATGTGTCTCTGGCAGACGGTGCATGTGTGTTCTCATGTGTCACTGGCAGACGGTGCATGTGTCTTCATGTGTCTCTGGCAGACGGTGCATGTGTCCTCGTGTGTCACTGGCAGACGGTGCATGTGTCTTCATGTGTCACTGGCAGACGGTGCATGTGTGTTCTCATGTGTCACTGGCAGACGGTGCATGTGTGTTCTCATGTGCCACTGGCAGACGGTGCATGTGTCTTCATGTGTCACTGGCAGACGGTGCATGTGTGTTCTCATGTGTCACTGGCAGACGGTGCATGTGTGTTTTCATGTGTCACTGGCAGACGGTGCATGTGTCTTCATGTGTCTCTGGCAGACGGTGCATGTGTGTTCTCATGTGTCACTGGCAGACGGTGCATGTGTCTTCATGTGTCTCTGGCAGACGGTGCATGTGTCCTCGTGTGTCACTGGCAGACGGTGCATGTGTCTTCATGTGTCACTGGCAGACGGTGCATGTGTGTCCTCATGTGTCACTGCCAGACGGTGCATGTGTGTTCTCATGTGTCACTGGCAGACGGTGCATGTGTGTTTTCATGTGTCACTGGCAGACGGTGCATGTGTGTTCTCATGTGTCACTGGCAGACGGTGCATGTGTGTTTTCATGTGTCACTGGCAGACGGTGCATGTGTGTTCTCATGTGTCACTGGCAGACGGTGTATGTGTCACTGGCAGACGGTGCGTGTGTGTCCTCATGTGTCACTGGCAGACGGTGCATGTGTGTTCTCATGTGTCTCTGACAGACGGTGTATGTGTCACTGGCAGACGGTAAGGGGAAGAAATAGCATAAACTACTCTGTTCTTTTGAAATAGAATAGTTTTCAGGATAGAGATCTACTCTATCCCTCTATCCCGTCCTTGAACTTGAACTTGATCCCGCCGAGTGATCGTCGTAGCCGAGTGGGTGAACGTTGTGCCGGTAGAGGGTCCGGTTATTATTGTTGTATAACCGCATATATGAGACAGAACTGGAGATGTAGAGAATTCATCGTTGATCATTAATGGGGAGACTGGTCGTTAGTTGGTCGTCCCAGGGAGTTATGGTCAGCGTGTCCGGTCTATGGTATACCTACGAGAGACATCTGGTCCTCAGTAAAATGTATCGTCAAAATTATAGCATTCTTTACTGCTAAAGATAAAGCAAGATGCAGTTATCGTGGGTAAAACTTGGCTTGGCCTTAAACATATTTACTCATTTACGAAATTCATTAACGAAACATTACATTTATTTAAATAGCTGTCTCCGCTAATCATTTAGATTGTGTTGTCTCTTATCAATTGCTCAAGGGTTGTAATGATCACATACTGGTGTCAACCAATCAGTTTGGTTATTAACTGACGCCTTGCGTCTTCAACTAATGAAAGCTGTTCAATACATAATAACATCGATCAACAAGGCACTCGGGAGCTATAACTATTAATTACTGTATCTCAGCCTGAGATCAAATTTATAATTGTTTCATTAATTTATTTCTTTGCTAAGGTCCATCTACATTATTACCATTCAAATTGATTGGCAGATAATTGTTGCATTTCACCTTTTGCAATATTTATGTGAGATATTAGTAAGATAGTTTGAGAGAGGACTGAACAATTAGCACATGAGCAGACAGTTAAGTCACTCCTGTCGCCATGGTCGAGGTTTACTTACAGCTGACATTTACTGACTGATGTCACCTACTAACAGATGTCACTTACTGATAGATGTCACCTACTGACTGATGGCATCTACTTTTTAGATGTCACCTATTGACTGATGGCATCTACTTTCAGATGTCACCTTTTGTCTAATGTCACCTGCCGACAGATGTCACCTACCAACAGGTGTCACCTACTCACAGATGTCACCTACTGACTGATATCACTTGCTGACAAAGCACGATTCTTACCCACGGCTCTGCTCAATCCAGAGCAGTAGGTAAGAATTAATATTGTACTGAGCGAGCATTCACTCCTTAACGGTAGGAGTGAATACTCACTCCTACCGTTTAGGGGACATCTATGCTCAAATCCGAAAAATTTCGAAAGTTTACGAAAAATTCTGAAAAATACTACAACGTTCTGGCAACACTGTGGTGCAAACCGTTTTATGTTATCTTGAAAAATAACGTAATTAGAGTCAAATTTCCCACTGCGACTTTCGTGAATCCGGTTCTCGCGGCCTGGGTGCGCCGTGGGGTGTTGTGTCTTACGTTGTAGAAGTCTAATATTTCGTAATATCGTGGAAAATAACGTGTTATGCATAAAACGAATATAAACTCACTCATTGGCAACAGTCTCGTGTGAGAGATGGGTGGGCTTGCTGGCTAAAAGTCAGTCACTCTTTGTGTCCCTCAGCTGGTGGAACTATCGTGGACGCGCTCTCACAATTTATGCTATTTTTACTGCAAAATGACGTACAAAACGAAGATGAGGAAAACTATGAAAGCTGAAAGCATGCTAGCTGCCCGTAGAAGGTGCGAGCTGGCTAGAATCCGTAGATTATGCACTTTGACGAGTGAAGATCGAGGCGGCCACTCAGCCGCAAGTGTTGCAGCCCGCTGCCCCCCCCCACCCCACAATCCCACTCTCTGCCACCGCACATTTTCCACCTTCTACTCTAGGTCTTGCACCTGCTACTCCAAATCTAACTGGACTGGTACTTGAACAAAAAGGACAAGGATATGCAGAGACCAACGAGACGCACAACCAAACCAAGAAAGGCCCCTGAGGGCGCCTGAGGGGGCTGACCCCCAGCTATGGCGCAGGTGCCTACTAGTGCCACTCCAGTGCCACCTTGAGGACCCATATTTCTGACCAATTATATTAGGTTAGTATGTTTTAGTGTTATATTGTGATATTACTTCATAAATATTTGTACATATAAAAACTGGTGGCAAATATATAATTTTTTATTTTATTTTATTTTTTTTTGTTAATATATTTTTTTATTTTATTTATCAGGCGATCTGCATGGAACTTGCACACCTTACTGAACCCATGCCTATCTACAAGGGTGCAAATTTTGAATGATATTGGTCAACATCAACCTCAGCTAAAGGTGGCTGAACTTTGACCTCCGTTTGTGCAGGTAAATATTTTACAATTTTATCTGATTTCACAGACTTTATTTATTATTCAATTTACATGAAACTTGCACATTATATGTAGAGTTTATGCCTCTAAAATATTATGGTGGCTTTTCTTTCTACGTAGATTTATTGATTTTATAAATATTTATAAATATCATATTGTTGCATAGAATTTTTGGGAAATTTACAAAATCTGTATTATTGCACTAAATACATCTGGGATAAAAATCCACCAGACAAATCTTTATTATATAGTAAGGTCATAGCTAAGTGTCATAGAACTGATTTCGGTTCACAATTGTGGGCTGTGAAATGATTTGAACATTGTTGCAAAATTGTCTAAAAAAATTTTTTATTTTTTTTCTCCCTCTCTATTTAGGCTGCGATGCTGAAACTTGGCCCAGTTGCAGCACCTTTCACATGTATCAGGATAATAAATTTTGAATGCCCTACAACAACTTTTAAATTTTCATATAGCAAACCCCTTAGGCATAATATACTAAGTATATACTAAATATATACTTAGTATAAAATATATACTTAGTATAAAATATATACTTAGTATAAAATATATACTAAGTATATATTTAGTATATATTGAACCCTACAAACAATGGATTATTCTTTAACGGTAGGAGTGAGAGCCCCCAAAGATACAAAGCCAGTGTTCTTAACACTTATATTTGCCGAGCGCTTACTCACTGCTCTGAATGAAACAACGTGAGTAAGGAGTTTGAAAGAATAACCCAGGTGTTGGTGAAAAACTGATATAGCAACACAGAAATAAACACTACAATAAGACAACACCTGGATCGATGGTACAATTCTGAATCAAGAACAGAATCTACAACACCTCCAATAAAATTATATTTTAAATCCACCATTTACAGTGAACATAAAAACGAAGAACGAATAATGAAAGAAATCATTTTGTAAAGGAGTAAAAAGCATTACTCCTAACCAAAACATAGACCTGATCATATACTGTAAATCAAAGAAAACTACCGACCTCCATATTAATTAAAAACAGCCCGAAGCCAACGGAGAACCCTCTACAGCAGTCAAACGTTGTATACATGTACACTTGCCCCCATGAAGGATGTAACCTTCAATGTAAGTACATAGGTATGACGTCGACCAAGCTGACGAGGCGTTTGACATGCCATCTTCAATCTGGTGCCCCTAGGAATCACATGAGACAAGCCCATGACATCACCCTAACAAGAGAAGTGTTGAATAAAAACACTTGCATAATAGACAAAACCCAAGATGTAAGATTACAATTTCTTGAAGCAATCTACATAAAAATGGAACAACCTACCATGAACACCCAAATCACGGAACTATTCACTCTACCCACCATGAGAGTAAGAACAAAACTGGAACATGAAGATGCCAACATAGAAGACACTGCTCAACATGCTACGCCCACTACACCTGATTATTCTTTGCATGTGCTTCGTCCTCTATTTTCGTCTTTTTCTTTTACGCCTTTCCTTTTCCCATCTTTATGTCTTATTCTTGACCCATTTATATAAGTCTACTTGTCTTCACCTGACCCTTCCTTTATGGTATAAATCTAACACGCCCTATATTTTCTTATCACGTGAGAAGCAACCATGTTGGTTCGAAACGTGTAAATTTTATAATAAGTGTAATACATTCTACAGTTATTTATTTATTTTTCTTCACCTCGAACGAAGATGACCTTTGGAGAACTCCTCTTCCAATTAAACCAAGATTCTAAAGCACTAGTCAGAGTGATAGAAGCCCTAAACAAGAAAATAATCAATACAGAACATGAAGTCATATTCATTGAAATATGTATAAATTAAATATTTATATTTCAAATACCACGTACCACCCGTCTTAATGTCATTTCCTCTGAGAATCTTATAGGTAGTGATCATGTCACCCCTTACTCTTCTCTCTTCCAGCGTCGTGAGGTACATTTCCCGTAGCTCAAGTCTCTTAGTTCTGGGACTAGCCTAGTAGCAAACCTCTGAACTATTTCCAACTTCAACTTAGTTCTGGGACTAGCCTAGTAGCAAACCTCTGAACTTTTTCACACTTCAACTTAGTTCTGGGACTAGCCTAGTAGCAAACCTTTGAACTTTTTCACACTTCAACTTAGTTCTGGGACTAGCCTAGTAGCAAACCTCTGAACTTTTTCCAACTTCAAAACTTGTGCTTGACAAGGTACGGGGCTGGGGCCGCATACTCTAGGACTGGTCTTACATATAAATGTTCTGAATGATTCCTTACACAGGTTCTTGAAGGCTGTTCTGAGGTTAGCCAGCCTCGCATACGCCACAGATGTTATTCTTTTGATGTGGGTTTCAGGAGACAGGTTTGGTGTGATATCAATTCCTAGATCTTTCTCTCCGTCCTTTTCATGAAGGACTTCATGTTCCATTTGTTATTCTGTATCTGGCCTCCTGTTTCCACCGCCTAGTTTCATTACCTTACATTTACTCCGGTTGAACTTTATTAGACATTTGTTGGACCATTCAGTCTGTCCAGGTCATCTTGTTACCTGGTGACTCCACCGGTGACGCCTCGCCAATCTGAAACCTCTTGCTTTCTTCTTTTGCTTAGGTACTCCCTAATCCAAAGGAGTACCTTCCCTTTCACTCCTGCCTGCGTTCAGCTTTTGCACTAAGCCTGTTGTGTGGTACTGTGTTAAAGGCTTTCTGGCAATCCAAAATTATGCCATCTGCACACCCCTCTCTTTCTTGCCTGATTTTTTATGCCTGGTCATAGAATTCAATTAATCCTGTGAGGAAGGACTTGCCCTGAACCCATGCTGATGCTGTGATACAAAGTACTTTCGCTACTGATGTTCCACTAGCATTTTTCGCAAAATCTTCTCCGTCAACTTGCATGCTGTGCAAGTTAGGGACACTGGTCTGTAGTTCAGTGCCTCCTGTCTATCCCCCTTTTTGAATATCGGGACTACATTAGCCGTCTTCCGCATTTTTGGAAGTTCACCTGTTTCCAGTGATTTGTTATACACTATGGAGAGTGGCAGGCAGAGTGCTCCTGCTACTTCCTTTAGTATCCATGGTGAGCTTCCATCCGGGCCTGTAGGTGTGTGTGTGAGGGTGTGCGTGTGTGGGTACTCACCTATTTGTACTTACCTATTTGCGCATTTGCATTTGAGACACAGCAGTGTCTCCTGTCCTATTTCCCTATCATATCTAGTTTTAAAATTATGAATAGAGTTTGCTTCCACCACCTGCTCCTGAAGTGCATTCCATTTTCCCACTACTCTCACGCTAAAAGAAAACTTCCTAACATCTCTGTGACTCATCTGGGTTTCCAGCTTCCACCCATGTCCCCTCGTTCTGTTACTATTACGTATGAACATTTCATCTATTTCCATTTGTCAATTTCAATGAGTATTTTATACGTTCCTATCATATCCCCCCCCCCTCTACCTTCTTTTTCTAGTGTCGGCAGGTTCAGTTCCTTCAGGCGCTCCTCATATCCCATCCCTCGTAACTCTGGGACAAGCCTCGTCGCAAACTTCTGAATCTTTTCCAGTTTTCGTATGTGTTTCTTCAGGTGGGGGCTCCATGATGGCGCGGCATACTCTAAAACATGTCTCACGTAGGCAGTGTAAAGCGCCCTAAAAGCCTCCTTACTTTGGTTTCTGATTGATGTTCTAACTTTTTTGAATGTTGAGTACGCTGGTGTTGTTATCCTATTTATATGTGCCTCAGAAGTTAGATTAGGTGCTATGTCCACCCCCAGGTCTCTTTCACGAATCGTCCCAGGTAGGCAGTTCCCCCTGTGTGTGTATGTGTACTAACCTAATTGTACTTACCTAATTGTGCTAGCAGAGGTTGAGCTCTGGCTCTTTGATCCCGCCTCTCAACTGTCAATCAACTAATGTACAGGTTGCTGAGCCTACTGGGCTCTATCATATCTACACTTGAAACTGTGTATGGAGTCAGCCTCCACCACATCACTGCCTAATGCATTTCATTTGTCTACTACTCTGACACTGAAAAAATTCTTTCTAACGTCTCTATGGCTCATTTGGGCACTCATTTTCCACCTGTGTCCCTTAGTGCGTGTGCCCCTTGTGGTAAATAGCCTATCTTTATTTACCCTATCAATTCCTCCAAGAATCTTGTATGTGGGGATCATGTCCCCTCTAACTCTTCTGTCTCCCAGTGAAGTGAGGTATAATTCCCAAAGTCTCTCCTCGTTCCTCATACCCCTCAGTTCGGGTACTAGTCTGGTGGCAAACGTTTTAACCTTTTTCTTTGTGTGTGTGTGTGTGTGTGTGTGTGTGTGTGTGTGTGTGTGTGTGTACTCACCTAGTTGTACTCACCTAGTTGTGTTTGCGGGGGTTGAGCTCTGGCTCTTTGGTCCCGCCTCTCAACCGTCAATCAACAGGTGTACAGGTTCCTGAGCCTGTTGGGCTCTATCATATCTACACTTGAAACTGTGTATGGAGTCAGCCTCCACCACATCACTTCCTAATGCATTCCATTTGTCCACCACTCTGACACTAAAAAAGTTCTTTCTAATATCTCTGTGGCTCATTTGGGCACTCAGTTTCCACCTGTGTCCCCTTGTACGTGTTCCCCTTGTGTTAAATAGACTGTCTTTATCTACCCTATCAATTCCCTTCAGAATCTTGAATGTGGTGATCATGTCCCCCCTAACTCTTCTGTCTTCCAGCGAAGTGAGGTTTAATTCCCGTAGTCTCTCCTCGTAGCTCATACCTCTCAGCTCGGGTACTAGTCTGGTGGCAAACCTTTGAACCTTTTCCAGTTTAGTCTTATCCTTGACTAGATATGGACTCCATGCTGGGGCTGCATACTCCAGGATTGGCCTGACATATGTGGTATACAAAGTTCTGAATGATTCTTTACACAAGTTTCTGAATGCCGTTCGTATGTTGGCCAGCCTGGCATATGCCGCTGATGTTATCCGCTTGATATGTGCTGCCGGAGACAGGAGTGTCGTGATATCAACCCCCAAGTCTTTTTCCTTCTCTGACTCCTGAAGAATTTCCTCTCCCAGATGATACCTTGTATCTGGCCTCCTGCTCCTTACACCTATCTTCATTACATTACATTTGGTAGGGTTAAACTCTAACAACCATTTGTTCGACCATTCCTTCAGCTTGTCTAGGTCTTCGTGAAGCCTCAAACAGTCCTCCTCTGTTTTAATCCTTCTCATAATTTTAGCATCGTCTGCAAACATTGAGAGAAATGAATCGATACCCTCTGGGAGATCATTTACATATATCAGAAACAAGATAGGACCGAGTACAGAGCCCTGTGGAATTCCACTGGTGACTTCACGCCAATCGGAGGTCTCACCCCTCACCGTAACTCTCTGCTTCCTATTGCTTAGATACTCCCTTATCCACTGGAGCACCTTACCAGCTACACCTGCTTGTCTCTCCAGCTCATGTACCAGCCTCTTATGCGGTACTTTGTCAAAGGCTTTCCGACAATCCAAGAAAATGCAGTCCGCCCAGCCCTCTCTTTCTTGCTTAATCTTTGTCACCTGATCGTAGAATTCTATCAAGCCTGTAAGGCAAGATTTACCCTCCCTGAACCCATGTTGGCGATTTGTCACGAAGTCCCTTCTCTCCAGATGTGTTACCAGGTTTTTTCTCACGATCTTCTCCATCACCTTGCATGGTATACAAGTCAAGGACACTGGCCTGTAGTTCAGTGCCTCTTGCCTGTCGCCCTTTTTGTATATTGGGACCACATTCTCCGTCTTCCATATTTCTGGTAGGTCTCCCGTCTCCAGTGACTTACTGTACACTATGGAGAGTGGCAAGCAAAGTGCCTCTGCACACTCTTTCAGTATCCATGGTGAGATCCCATCTGGACCAATAGCCTTTCTAACATCCAGATCCAGCAGGTGTCTCTTGACCTCCTCTCTCGTAATTTCGAACTCTTCCAAGGCCGCCTGGTTTACCTCCCTTTCTCCTAGCACAGTGACCTCACCTTGTTCTATTGTGAAGACCTCCTGGAACCTCTTGTTGAGTTCTTCACACACCTCTCTGTCATTCTCTGTATACCTGTCCTCGCCTGTTCGAAGTTTCAATACTTGTTCTTTCACTGTTGTTTTCCTTCTGATGTGACTGTGGAGTAGCTTTGGTTCGGTCTTGGCTTTGTTTGCTATATCATTTTCAAAATTTTTCTCTGCTTCTCTTCTCACCCTGACATACTCATTCCTGGTTCTCTGGTATCTCTCTCTGCTTTCTGGTGTTCTGTTATTCCGGAAGTTCCTCCACGCCCTTTTGTTCAGTTTCTACGCTTCCATACATGCCCTATTATACTATGGGTTCTTCTGTTGCTTCTCGGATTTTTCCCTTTGGGCCGGGATGAACCTGTTTACTGCCTCCTGACACTTTTGGGTAACATAGTCCATCATACCCTGTACAGAATTATCTCTGAGGTCTGTGTCCCAAGGTATTTCACTTAGGAAACTTCTCATCTGTTCATAATTTCCCTTTCGGTATGCTAGCCTTTTGATTCCTAGTTCTTTTTTTTGGGGAGATAAGTCCTAGCTCTACCAGGTACTCAAAGTTCAATACACTGTGGTCACTCATTCCCAAGGGCACTTCCATCTTAACTTCTCTTATATCCCACTCATTTAGGGTAAATATCAAATCAAGCATTGCTGGTTCATCATCTCTCATTCTTGTTGGTTCTTTGATGTGCTGGCTTAGAAAGTTTCTTGTTGCCACGTCCAGCAGCTAAGCCCTCCATGTTTCTGGTCCTCCATGCGGGTCTCTGTTCTTCCAATCTATCTTCCCATGGTTGAAGTCTTCCATAATTAGTAGTCCAGATCCATTCCTGCTAGCAACAGAAGCTGCTCTTTCTATTATGTTAATGGTGGCCATGTTGTTTCTATCATATTCCTGTCTAGGTCTTCTGTCATTTGGTGGTGGATTATATATGACTACGACTATAATTTTTTTCCTTCCATTTGTTATGGTACCTGCTATGTAGTCACTGAAACCTTCACAGCCCTGAATATCCATCTCCTCAAAATCCCAGCCTTTTCTTACCAGCAAAGCTACACCACCCCCACCTCTTGTGTGTGTGTGTGTGTGTGTGTGTGTGTGTGTGTGTGTGTGTGTGTGTGTGTGTGTGTGTGTGTGAGTGAGTGTATACTCACCTAGTTTTACTCACCTAGTTGTGTTTGCGGGGGTTGAGCTCTGGCTCTTTGGTCCCGCCTCTCAACCGTCAATCAACAGGTGAACAGATTCCTGAGCCTATTGGGCTCTATCATATCTACACTTGAAACTGTGTATGGAGTCAGCCTCCACCACATCACTTCCTAATGCATTCCATTTGTTAACCACTCTGACACTAAAAAAGTTCTTTCTAATATCTTGTGTGTGTACTCACCTAGTACTCACCTAGTTGTGTCTGCAGGAACGAGCATTGACTCTTGGATCCCGCCTTTCGAGCATCGGTTGTTTACAGCAATGACTCCTGTCCCATTTCCCTATCATACCTGGTTTTAAAATTATGAATAGTATTTGCTTCCACAACCTGTTCCTGAAGTGCATTCCATTTTCCCACTACTCTCACGCTAAAAGAAAACTTCCTAACATCTCTGTGACTCATCTGAGTTTCAAGCTTCCATCCATGTCCCCTCGTTCTGTTACTATTCCGTGTGAACATTTCGTCTATGTCCACTCTGTCAATCCCTCTGAGTATCTTATACGTTCCTATCATGTCCCCCCTCTCCCTTCTTCTTTCTAGTGTCGTAAGGCACAGTTCCCTCAGGCGCTCCTCATACCCCATCCCTCGTAGCTCTGGGACGAGTCTCGTTGCAAACCTCTGAACCTTTTCCAGTTTCATTATATGCTTCTTCAGATGGGGACTCCATGATGAGGCGGCATACTCTAAGACTGGCCTCACGTAGGCAGTGTAAAGCGCCCTAAATGCCTCCTTACTTAGGTTTCTGAATGATGTTCTAACTTTTGCCAGTGTAGAGTACGCTGCTGTCGTTATCCTATTTGTATGTGCCTCAGGAGATAGATTAGATGTTAAGTCCACCCCCAGGTCTCTTTAACGCGTCGTTACAGGTAGGCTGTTCCCCTTCATTGTGTACTGTCCCATTGGTCTCCTATATTCTAGTCCCATTTCCATAACTTTACATTTGCTCGTGTTGAATTCCAGTAGCCATTTCTCTGACCATCTCTGCAACCTGTTCAGGTCCTCTTGGAGGATCCTGCAATCCTCATCTGTCACAACTCTTCTCATTAACTTTGCGTCATCCGCAAACATCGACTTGTAGGACTCTACGCCTGTAAACATGTCGTTAACATATACAAGAAATAGAATTGGTCCCAGCACCGATCCTTGTGGTACTCCACTTGTTACTGTTCGCCAGTCCGACTTCTCGCCCCTTACCGTAACTCTTTGGCTCCTTCCTGTTAGGTAGTTCCTTATCCATGCTAGGACCTTTCCCCCCACCCCCGCTTGCCTCTCGAGCTTGAACAGCAGTCTCATGTGCTGTACTGTATCAAAGGCTTTTTGGCAGTCCAGAAATATCCAGTCTGCCCAACCATCTCTGTCCTGTCTTATCCTCGTTATTTTATCATAGAATTCCAGAAGGTTTGTTAGGCACGATTTCCCTGTCCAGAACCCATGTTGATGTTTGTTCACAAACCTAATGCACTCCAGGTGTGCAACCAGTCGTAGCCTAATTATTCTTTCCAGTATTTTACAGGGGATGCTTGTCAGTGATACAGGTCTATAGTTAAGTGCCTCCTCCCTATCACCTTTCTTGAAGATCGGCACGACATTTGCCTTCTTCCAGCAACTGGGCAATTCTCCTGACATAAGTGACTCATTAAAGATCATTGCCAGAGGCACGCTGAGGGCCTGTGCTGCTTCTTTTAGTATCCACGGTGATACTTTATTCTGGTCCAACTGCTTTAGTTGCATCTAGAGTTGTCAACTGCTTCATTACCTCCTCTGCTGTCACCTCTATATCTGATAGTCTTTCATCTAGGGTAACCTCTTCCAACAATGGGAGCTGCTCAGGCTCGGTAGTGAACACTCCATGGAAACTGGCATTCAGTGACTCGCAGATTTCCTTGTCACTTTCAGTATATGCCCCCTCTGTCTTCCTTAGTCTTGTCACTTGGTCATTCACCGACATTTTTCTTCTTATATGACTGTGTAGTAACTTAGGTTGTTTTTTCGCTTTGATTGCAATATCGTTCTCATAGTCCCTTTCCGATGTTCGTCTTATGTTAATGTAATCGTTCCTAGCTCTGTTGTATCTGATCCTGTTTTCCTCTGTTCTTTGTCTTCTGTACTTCCTCCACTCCCGCCTGCTGGCCATTTTTGCTTCCTGACACTGTCTATTAAACCATGGGTTATTATATTCCTTCTTATTTCTTCCCGTTACCGTTGGTATAAATCTCTCTTCGGCCTCCTGGCATTTCTGTATGACTAGATCCATCATATCTTGGACTGTTTTTCCTCTAATTTCTTCCTCCCACTGCACTTCACCCAGATAGTCCCTTATCCTCATATAGTCCCCTTTCCTGTAGTCAGCTCTCCTTTCCTAGATCTCTTGTACCATGGTCATAAGTTTGAATTCCATCATGTAGTCAAAGACTAGGACACAATGGTCACTGGCCCCTAGAGGTATTTCATGCTCTAAATTCTCGATATCTTCTTCGTTCTGGGTGAAAATCAGGTCTAATAGGCTCGGTGCATCTCCTCCTCTTTCCCTTGTGTCTTCCTTCACATGTTGTGTCAGGAAATTCCTGTCTATAACATCTACTAATTTTGCTCCCCACGTTTCGTCCCCTCCATGGGGATTCCTTGATTCCCAATTTATCTCTCCATGATTTAGGTCCCCCATGATCAGCAGCTTTGCTCTCATTCTGTGGGCTAGTGTTGCTGCCTTCTGCAGTTCATCTATACATGCTTTGTTGTTGTCATCATACTCCTGCCTGGGTCTTCTACTGTTTGGTGGGGGATAGTAGATTACCAAGATCACAATCTTCTTCCCATCTACTGTCAGAGTTCCATGTATGAAGCTTGTGCACTCATTGGTAACCCGATTTCCCAAGTCTTCAAACTTCCATTTCCGCTTTATTAGGAGTGCTACTCCCCCTCCCTGTCTCTGTGTCCTCTCTTTTCGTATCACCTGGTACCCTTCAGGAAAGATTGCATCTGAGATCATGTCATTAATTTTAGTTTCCACAATTGCAACTATGTCAGGATCTGCTTCACTCACTCTTTCTTTTATCTCTTCTGCTTTATTAGATACCCCATCAGCATTGGTGTACCAAACCTTGAGATTCTTCATGGAAACTCTTGTACCAGAGTTCTCCCTTTCTCTGGGGGTATCTGGGGGGTGTCTGGGGGGTGACTGGGGGCAGGGGGGATCTGGGGGATCTGGGGGGTGTCTGGGGGATGACTGGGGGCGGGGAGGATCCGGGGGGATCCAAGGGGTGTCTGGGGGGATCCGGGGGGTGTATGGGGGGTGAAAGAGGTCAGGAGGAGTGCTTGGGGGGCTACTGAGGGCTGGGTTTCTAGGAAGGTAGGTAGGAGGGTCTGGGGTAGGGCCTGGGTAGGTAGGTCTGGAGTAGGAAGGGCATACTGGGACTGAAGATTAGGGAGGGCATAGAGGGGTTGGGAGATAGCATAAGGTTGGGAGTCAGATAGAGGTTGAGAGGTTGGGAGGGGGAAGGATAGAGGGGTGGGGGGAACCTCCCACCCCCGTCGCAATGGTAGGGGGTCACATGGAAGGAGAGGGGATGAGGAGGGGTGAGGGCTGGGTAGGCTTTGGGTGTTGAGGGGATGAGGGCTCGGTGGGTTCTTGGGGTTGAGGGGATGAGGGCTAGGTGGGTTTTGGGGGTTGAGGGAATGAGGGCTGGGTGGGTTTTGGGGGTTGAGGGGATGAGGGCTGGACGGGTTTTGGGGGTTGAGGTGATGAGGGGGTCCTTGGAATGTGGGATGAATTTGACTGCAGTGGGGTCAGAGCGGTCAAGGGATGTGTTGGGGAGATAAGCAGGGGCGGCTGATTTGTGGGAAGGGGTGACCTGAGAAGCAGGTGTGAGCTGGTTAGCATGGGGTGGATTAGCACTGGGGTGTGTAGCTACTCTCAAATGGGAAGAGTTGTGTTGTTGTTTGCTTGCTCTGTGGGCAATCTGTTCCTCCTTCGACATGAATTTGTCAATACATACGTTGTAGTAATTTTCGCTACCTCTGAGTAAGTGTTTGTGATGTAGTATGTAATCCACTGCCTCTTCGTTAGTGAACTGTACCAGGACAGGTCGTTTCCTGTTACAGTTGTATGGTCCAATGCGTCGTTGAACTTGCACCTCATTCCCTGCCATCTGGGCTCTCATGTCTCTCAAGATCCCCTGTAGCTCCAAATCCTCAATCTCCATCCTTTCCTGCCTCTGTGTGTGTGTGTGTGTGTGTGTGTGTGTGTGTGTGTGTGTGTGTGTGTGTGTGTGTGTGTGTGTACTCACCTAGTTGTACCCACCTAGTTGTATTTGCGGGGGTTAAGCTCTGGCTCTTTCGTCCCGCCTCTCAACCGTCAATCAACTGATGTACAGATTCCTGAGCCTACTGGGCTCTGTCATATCTACATTTGAAACTGTGTATGGAGTCAGCCTCCACCACATCACTTCCTAGTGCATTCCATTTACTAACTACTCTGACACTGAAAAAGTTCTTCCTAATGTCTCTGTGGCTCATTTGGGTACTCAGCTTCCACCTGTGTCCCCTTGTTCGCGTCCCACCAGTGTTGAATAGTTCATCCTTGTTTACCCGGTCGATTCCCCTGAGGATTTTCTCCTTCGCCTGTGTGTGTGTGTGTGTGTGCGTGTGTGTGTGTGTGTGTACTCACCTATATGTACTCACCTATATGTGCTTGCAGGATCGAGCATTAATTCTTGGATCCCGCCTTTCTAGCTATCGGTTGTTTACAGCAATGACTCCTGTCCCATTTCCCTATCATACCTAGTTTTAAAAGTATGAATAGTATTTGCTTCCACAACCTGTTCCCCAAGTGCATTCCATTTTTCTACTACTCTCACGCTAAAAGAAAACTTCCTAACATCTCTGTGACTCATCTGAGTTTCCAGTTTCCACCCATGTCCCCTCGTTCTGTTATTATTACGTGTGAACATTTCATCTATTTCCACTTTGTCAATTCCCCTGAGTATTTTATATGTCCCTATCATATCTCCTCTCTCCCTTCTTTTCTCTAGTGTCGTAAGGTTCAGTTCCTTCAGCCGCTCTTCATATCCCATCCCTCGTAGCTCTGGGACAAGTCTCGTCGCAAACCTCTGAACCTTCTCCAGTTTCTTTATGTGTTTCTTCAGGTGGGGGCTCCATGATGGCGCGGCATACTCTAAGACGGGTCTCACGTAGGCAGTGTAAAGTGCCCTAAAAGCTTCCTCATTTAGGTTTCTGAATGAAGTTCAAATTTTCGCCAGTGTAGAGTACGCTGCTGTCGTTATCCTATTTATATGTGCCTCAGGAGTTAGATTAGGTGTCACATCCACTCCCAGGTCTCTTTCTCGAATCGTTACAGGTAGGCTGTTCCCCTTCATTGTGTACTGTCCCTTTGGTCTCCTGTCACCTGATCCCATTTCCATAACTTTACATTTACTGGTGTTAAACTCCAGTCGCCATTTCCCTGACCATCTCTGCAGCCTGTTTAAGTCCTCTTGGAGGATCCTACAATCCTCGTCTGTCACAACTCTTCTCATTAATTTTGCGTCATCTGCAAACATTGACATGTATGATTCCACTCCTGTAAACGGGTCCTTGTTGGTGTCAATCATGGGCTTAACGTGAGACTTGCTAGAATGTTTTATGTATCATTTATACGCTCTGTGATTGACTACAATGCTCTACATCTCACACTGTATACTGACAAAGAGCTGAAATCTCTTGAAACCTTGCAAAATGAAGCTATGCGTCTCATCCTTGGGGCTCCAAAGTCCACGAGAATAGTTAACATGAGAGCAGAGTTAAAATTACCTACCATAAGTGAGAGAATCTTGTCTATTAGCACAGTTTTCGGCGTGAAGGCATTGAGTAGATCTAGACAACACATGAAGTTTCAAGCTAAACTTTCTAATATGCTACACTCACCTGAGGTCTATAGAAGAAGAACGAAATCTGATTATGTATATTGGTTCTACAAGGTAGCCAACTCCATCAAAATATTAAATATGTACCCAACTCGACTAATGATTAATCAGCCAATTACTCCATGGGATAACTGGGATCTATCAGTTGATTTTGTAAATGCGCCCAAGAAAGATAGTGTGCACACTACATTGTTAAAACAGTTAACACTGAAAAGCATCACTGAAAGTACTCAGAGTATGGGTAACGATGTTTATCAGTGCTATACCGACGGCTCTGTAGAAGAAGGTGGACGATGTACCGGATGTGCATGTAACATATTTGAACAATCTTCTCTCGTACATACAGCAATGAAGCGCGTCAATGACTGGGCAAGTACAACTCAAACCGAACTTGCAGGCATATACCTTGCCACTGAATTTTTAAAAGACAAAGGCAGTGGACTTATATACTGTGACTCGCAGAGTGCACTCCTGGCATTGAACGCACATAGTAGTGACACCCAGAAAATAGTCAGTGATATTCGAATGAATGTTTTAGCTGCCAAAGAGAACAGATTTGAGATTAAATTCCTATGGATACCATCACATGTTGGCATCTCAAGGCATGACACTGTTGATATGCTTGCTAAGTCAGCTTGCAGAAAACCAGTGGTAGAAATTGATATGGGTGTTTCATTAGCAGTGACAAAGAGAATACTTAAACAAATATCTAATGAAAATCTCACCGACCTAACAAATTCTCAAAGACCTGAAAGTTGTAGCATTAAATATTATGATAGATATCGTGAGGAGACATTCACATATGGGACTAATAGAACAAGAACCCGGCAATGTGATGTTATAGTGGCCAGAATACGCCTGGGATATAGACGTATCTGGCAGCTTTCTCAAAACCCAAATGTCGAGTACACAATGTGTCAACTTTGTGAAAGAGAAAACATGCACTCTCTTGAACATTATATTGTAGAATGTCCCATACTGACTGACTTTCGCCCTCCTGGGCTAAGGTATGCTGAACTCTGTAGTTACTATATGAGTACTGGAACACTTGATGATATATTGGACTTGTATCCAAAATTGACCATGTAATGTATCAATCATGCAATGTATGTATGTGATGTAACTATATAACCTGAGCTTGTAAAAGCACCTTCATCACCTTCAGTGATTAAGTGCTTAATTGCACACTAGTTTCTTTACCAGCTACCTCACCCTGTCAGGGTAAATGAGACAAATGTATGTGAATGCATGTATGTGTGTATATATGTATGTGTATGTGTGTGTGTGTATGTATATGTATGGGTATAAAGCATATATGGAAGCTGATCAGAATTACATTTCACCTTTGTGAATGTACATTAATGACACTATGTAAAAGACACATCTAATACTTTATGTAGGGCGTACGTAAATCTGTGTATCTTTGTATTTACGTATGTAGGTTAGCTTAGCATTTTAAAAGCACCGAATCACCTTCTGTGGTTGAGTGTTCAATAAACCCTTGAACTGTATGTTTAACACTTCTCTAACCCTGTCCATGGAGGACAGAAGAAAATGTATATATGCTGGTTAGCATTGTAAATGTGTGGCCACGTCTGTGGTAGAAAATAAAAAAAAAAAAAAAAAAAAAAAACTCCTGTAAACATATCATTTACGTAAATTAGAAAGAGGATTGGTCCCAGCACCGATCCTTGAGGTACTCCACTTGTTACTGTTCACCAGTCCGACTTTTCGCCCCTTACCATTACCCTCTGGCTCCTTCCTGTTAGGTAGTTCTTCACCCATACTAGGGCCTTTCCGCTTACTCCTGCCTGCCTCTCAAGTTTGTATAGCAGTCTCATGTGTGTGTGTGTGTGTGTGTGTGTGTGTGTGTGTGTGTGTGTGTGTGTGTGTGTGTGTGTGTGTGTGTGAGCGTGTGTGTACTCACCTATTTGTGCTTGCGGGGGTTGAGCTTTGTCTCTTTGGTCCCGTCTCTCAACTGTCAATCAACTGGTGTACAGATTCCTGAGCCTACTGGGCTCTATCATATCTACATTTGAAACTTTGTATGGAGTCATCCTCCACCACATCACTGCCTAATGCATTCCATTTACTAACTACTCTGCCACTGAAAAAAATTCTTTCTAACGCCTCTGTGGCCCATTTGGGTACTAAGTTTCCACCTGTGTCCCCTCGTTCGTGTCCCACCCGTGCTGAAGAGTTTGTCTTTGTCCACCCTGTCAATTCCCCTGAGAATTTTGTAGGTGGTTATCATGTCTCCCCTTACTCTTCTGATTTATTGGGACGTGAGGTTGAGCTCCTTCAGCCTTTCCTCGTAGCTCATACCTCTCAGTTCCAGGACAAGTCTGGTGACATACCGCTGAATATTCTTTAACTTTGTCTTGTGTTTAAGTAGCTATGGACTCTAGGCAGGAGCTGCATATTCCAGGATTGGTCTTACATAAGTGGTATACAGGGCCCTGAATGATTCCTTACACAAGTTTCTAAAGGCAATTCTTATGTTGGCCATCCTAGCATATGCCGCTGATAATACCCTTTTGATGTGAACCTCTGGAGACAGGTTCGGTGTAATATCAACCCCCAGATCATTCTCTCTATTTGACTCTTGCAAGATTTCACCTCCCAGATGGTACCTTGTGTTCAGCCTCCTGCTCCCTTCGCCTACTTTCATTACTTTACACTTTCCTGAGTGGAACTTTAGCAGCCATTTTCTAGACCATTCCTCCAATATGTCCAGGTCGTCCTGTAGTCTCTGTCTATCTTCATGTCTTGATTCTTCTCTTAATTTTTGCATCATCAGCAAACATTGAGAGGAATGAGTATATACCCTCCGGAAAATCATTTGCATATATTAGAAACAGAATGGGTCCAAGTACTGAGCCCTGTGGGACTCTGCTGGTGAAATCTCGCCACTCTGATGTCTCTCCCCTCACATTTACTCGCTGTCTCCTGTTGCTTAGACACTCCCTTATCCACTGAAGCACCTTACCTTTTACTCCTGCCTGTTGCTCCAATTTTTGTAAAAGCCTTTTATGTGGTTCTGTGTCAAATGCTTTCTGACAGTCCAAGAAAATGCAGTCTGACCACCCTTTTCTTTCCTGCCTAATTTTTGTTGCTTGGTCATAGAATTCTTTTAAATCTGTGAGGCACGATTTACCATCTCTGAACCCATGTTGGTGGTGTGTCGAAAAACTATTTCCCTCCAGATGCTCTACGAGCCTTTTCCTCATTATCTTCTCCATCACCTTGCATGGTATACAAATTAGGGAAACTGGCCTGTAGTTCAGTGCCTCTTGTCTGTTACCCTTTTCGTATATTGGGACTACATTAACTGTCTTCCAACTTTCCAGTAGGTCTCCTGTTTCCAGTGACCTGTTATACACCATAGAGAGTGGCACACTTAAGTGCCTCTGCACCTTCTTTTAGTTTCCACGGTGAGATTCTGTCAGGCCCAACAGACTTTGTCACATTCAGCTCCAACAGATTCCTTTTGACCTCATCACTGGTGAGATCAAACTCCTCCAAAGTTGCTTGGTTTGCCTAATTTCGTGCAGGGGCTTCTCTTTGTTCTTCTGTGAAGACCTCCTGGAATCTTCTTTTGAGTTCTTCACACACCTCCTTGTCATTCTCTGTGTATCTATTCTCCCCTTTTCTCAGTTTCATCACTTCTTCCTTCACTGCTGTTTTCCTCCTGATGTGGCTGTGGAGCAGCTTTGGTTGGGTCTTGACTTTACTCGCAATGTCATTTTCATACTGTCTCTGCTTCTCTCCTCACTCTGAGATACTCATTCCTGGCCCTCTGGTATCTCTCCCTGCTCTCTGGTGTTCTATTATTACTGTAGTTTCTCCATGTTCTTTTACTCAATTGCTTCGGTATCTTACATTCCTAATTGAACATTGGATTCTTCTGTTGTTTTTCGTTTCCTCCTTTTAGACTGGGATAAATTTATTTGCAGCTTCATGGCACTTCTGGGTGACATAATCTATTATATCATGCACAGTCTTCTCTCTGAGTTCTGTTTCCCATGGTGTTCCACTTAGGAAGTTCCTCATCTCATCATGTTTTCCTCTTCTGAAATTTAGTATTTCCCTTCCTTGGATATGTTATCCCTACATCCACCAAATATTCAAATATCAATACACTGTGGTCACTCATTCCTATTGGGGCTTCAAATTTGACTTCCCTTATTTTGTATTCATTCAATGTGACTATCAGTTTGAGTCAAGCTGGTTTGTCATCTTAGGTCCACCCATTGTTATAGTTCATCTTATGTAATCTCTTAACCCTTCACAGTCCGGAATTTCCATCTCATCAAAACTCCAGTCCTTCCTTATCAGCAGGGCCATTCCTCCACCTCCTCTCCCATCCCTCTCTTTCCTCACTATATAGTAGTCCTTTGGAAACAACATCTGTTATGACTTCTGACAATTTTCTTTCAGAGAGTCCTATTACACCTGTGTGTGTGTACTCACCTAGTTGTACTCACCTAGTTGTGTCTGCAGGATCGAGCATTGACTCTTGGATCCCGCCTTACGAGCATCGGTTGTTTACAGCAATGACTCCCGTCCCATTTCCCTATCATACCTGGTTTTAAAATAATGAATAGTATTTGCTTCCACAACCTGTTCCTGAAGTGCATTCCATTTTCCCACTACTCTCAAGCTAAAAGAAAACTTCCTAACATCTCTGTGACTCATCTGAGTTTCAAGCTTCCATCCATGTCCCCTCGTTCTGTTACTATTCCGTGTGAACATTTCGTCTATGTCCACTCTGTCAATCCCTCTGAGTATGTTATACGTTCCTATCATGTCCCCCCTCTCCCTTCTTCTTTCTAGTGTCGTAAGGCACAGTTCCCTCAGGCGCTCCTCATACCCCATCCCTCGTAGCTCTGGGACGAGTCTCGTTGCAAACCTCTGAACCTTTTCCAGTTTCATTATATGCTTCTTCAGATGGGGACTCCATGATGAGGCGGCATACTCTAAGACTGGCCTCACGTAGGCAGTGTAAAGCGCCCTAAATGCCTCCTTACTTAGGTTTCTGAATGATGTTCTAACTTTTGCCAGTGTAGAGTACGGTGCTGTCGTTATCCTATTTGTATGTGCCTCAGGAGATAGATTAGGTGTTACGTCCACCCCCAGGTCTCTTTCACGCGTTGTTACAGGTAGGCTGTTCCCCTTCATTGTGTACTGTCCCTTTGGTCTCCTATCTCCTAGTCCCATTTCCATAACTTTACATTTGCTCGTGTTGAATTCCAGTAGCCATTTCTCTGACCATCTCTGCAACCTGTTCAGGTCCTCTTGGAGGATCCTGCAATCCTCATCTGTCACAACTCTTCTCATCAACTTTGCGTCATCCGCAAACATCGACATGTAGGACTCTACGCCTGTAAACATGTCGTTAACATATACAAAGAATAGAATTGGTCCCAGCACCGATCCTTGTGGTACTCCACTTGTTACTGTTCGCCAGTCCAACTTCTCGCCCCTTACCGTAACTCTTTGGCTCCTTCCTGTTAGGTAGTTCCTTATCCATGCTAGGACCTTTCCCCCCACCCCCGCCTGCCTCTCGAGCTTGAACAGCAGTCTCATGTGCGGTACTGTATCAAAGGCTTTTTGGCAGTCCAGAAATATGCAGTCTGCCCAACCATCTCTGTCCTGTCTTATCCTCGTTATTTTATCATAGAATTCCAGAAGGTTTGTTAGGCACGATTTCCCTGTCCAGAACCCATGTTGATGTTTGTTCACAAACCTAATGCACTCCAGGTGTGCAACCAGTCGTAGCCTAATTATTCTTTCCAGTATTTTACAGGGGATGCTTGTCAGTGATACAGGTCTATAGTTAAGTGCCTCCTTCCTATCACCTTTCTTGAAGATCGGCACGACATTTGCCTTCTTCCAGCAACTGGGCAATTCTCCTGACATAAGTGACTCATTAAAGATCATTGCCAGAGGCACGCTGAGGGCCTGTGCTGCTTCTTTTAGTATCCACGGTGATACTTTATTCTGGTCCAACTGCTTTAGTTGCATCTAGAGTTGTCAACTGCTTCATTACCTCCTCTGCTGTCACCTCTATATCTGATAGTCTTTCATCTAGGGTAACCTCTTCCAACAATGGGAGCTGCTCAGGCTCGGTAGTGAACACTCCATGGAAACTGGCATTCAGTGCCTCGCAGATTTCCTTGTCACTTTCAGTATATGCCCCCTCTGTCTTCCTTAGTCTTGTCACTTGGTCATTCACCGACATTTTTCTTCTTATATGACTGTGTAGTAACTTAGGTTTTTTTTCGCTTTGATTGCAATATCGTTCTCATAGTCCCTTTCCGATGTTCGTCTTATGTTAATGTAATCGTTCCTAGCTCTGTTGTATCTGATCCTGTTTTCCTCTGTTCTTTGTCTTCTGTACTTCCTCCACTCCCGCCTGCTGGCCATTTTTGCTTCCTGACACTGTCTATTAAACCATGGGTTATTATATTCCTTCTTATTTTTTCCCGTTACCGTTGGTATAAATCTCTCTTCGGCCTCCTAGCATTTCTGTATGACTAGATCCATCATATCTTGGACTGTTTTTCCTCTAATTTCTTCCTCCCACTGCACTTCACCCAGATAGTCCCTTATCCTCATATAGTCCCCTTTCCTGTAGTCAGCTCTCCTTTCCTAGATCTCTTGTACCATGGTCATAAGTTTGAATTCCATCATGTAGTCAAAGACTAGGACACAATGGTCACTGGCCCCTAGAGGTATTTCATGCTCTAAATTCTCGATATCTTCTTCGTTCTGGGTGAAAATCAGGTCTAATAGGCTCGGTGCATCTCCTCCTCTTTCCCTTGTGTCTTCCTTCACATGTTGTGTCAGGAAATTCCTGTCTATAACATCTACTAATTTTGCTCCCCACGTTTCGTCCCCTCCATGGGGATTCCTTGATTCCCAATTTATCACTCCATGATTTAGGTCCCCCATGATCAGCAGCTTTGCTCTCATTCTGTGGGCTAGTGTTGCTGCCTTCTGCAGTTTATCTATACATGCTTTGTTGTTGTCATCATACTCCTGCCTGGGTCTTCTACTGTTTGGTGGGGGATAGTAGATTACCATGATCACAATCTTCCTCCCATCTACTGTCAGAGTTCCATGTATGAAGCTTGTGCACTCATTGGTAACCCGATTTCCCAGGTCTTCAAACTTCCATTTCCGCTTTATTAGGAGTGCTACTCCCCCTCCCTGTCTCTGTGTCCTCTCTTTTCGTATCACCTGGTACCCTTCAGGAAAGATTGCATCTGAGATCATGTCATTAATTTTAGTTTCCACAATTGCAACTATGTCAGGATCTGCTTCACTCACTCTTTCTTTTATCTCTTCTGCTTTATTAGATACCCCATCAGCATTGGTGTACCAAACCTTGAGATTCTTCATGGAAACTCTTGTACCAGAGTTCTCCCTTTCTCTGGGGGTATCTGGGGGGTGTCTGGGGGGTGACTGGGGGCAGGGGGGATCTGGGGGATCTGGGGGGTGTCTGGGGGATGACTGGGGGCGGGGAGGTTCCGGGGATGTCCGGGGGGATCCAAGGGGTGTCTGGGGGGTTCCGGGGGGTGTATGGGGGTGAAAGAGATCAGGAGGAGTGCTTGGGGGGCTACTGAGGGCTGGGTTTCTAGGAAGGTAGGTAGGAGGGTCTGGGGTAGGGCCTGGGTAGGTAGGTCTGGAGTAGGAAGGGCATACTGGGACTGAAGATTAGGGAGGGCATAGAGGGGTTGGGAGATAGCGTAAGGTTGGGAGTCAGATAGAGGTTGAGAGGTTGGGAGGGGGAAGGATAGAGGGGTGGGGGGAACCTCCCACCCCCGTCGCAAGGGTAGGGGGTCACATGGAAGGAGAGGGGATGAGGAGGGGTGAGGGCTGGGTAGGCTTTGGGTGTTGAGGGGATGAGGGCTGGGTGGGTTCATGGGGTTGAGGGGATGAGGGCTAGGTGGGTTTTGGGGGTTGAGGGAATGAGGGCTGGGTGGGTTTTGGGGGTTGAGGGGATGAGGGCTGGACGGGTTTTGGGGGTTGAGGTGATGAGGGGGTCCTTGGAATGTGGGATGAATTTGACTGCAGTGGGGTCAGAGCGGTCAAGGGATGTGTTGGGGAGATTAGCAGGGGCGGCTGATTTGGGGAAGGGGTGACCTGAGAAGCAGGTGTGAGCTGGTTAGCATGGGGTGGATTAGCACTGGGGTGTGTAGCTACTCTCAAATGGGAAGAGTTGTATTGTTGTTTGATTGCTCTGTGGGCAATCTGTTCCTCCTTCGACATGAATTTGTCAATATATACGTTGTAGTAATTTTCGCTACCTCTGAGTAAGTGTTTGTGATGTAGTATGTAATCCACTGCCTCTTCGTTAGTGAACTGTACCAGGACAGGTCGTTTCCTGTCACAGTTGTATGGTCCAATGCGTCGTTGAACTTACACCTCATTCCCTGCAATCTGGGCTCTCATGTCTCTCAAGATCCCCTGTAGCTCCAAATCCTCAATCTCCATCCTTTCCTGCCTCTGTGCGTGTGTGTGTGTGTGTGTGTGTGTGTGTGTGTTTGTGTGTGTGTGTGTGTGTGTGTGTGTGTGTGTGTGTACTCACCTAGTTGTACCCACCTAGTTGTATTTGCGGGGGTTAAGCTCTGGCTCTTTCGTCCCGCCTCTCAACCGTCAATCAACTGATGTACAAATTCCTGAGCCTACTGGGCTCTGTCATATCTACATTTGAAACTGTGTATGGAGTCAGCCTCCACCACATCACTTCCTAGTGCATTCCATTTACTAACTACTCTGACACTGAAAAAGTTCTTCCTAATGTCTCTGTGGCTCATTTGGGTACTCAGCTTCCACCTGTGTCCCCTTGTTCGCGTCCCACCAGTGTTGAATAGTTCATCCTTGTTTACCCGGTCGATTCCCCTGAGGATTTTCTCCTTCGCCTGTGTGTGTGTGTGTGTGTGTGTGTGTGTGTGTGTGTGTGTGTGTGTGTGTGTGTGAGCGTGTGTGTACTCACCTATTTGTGCTTGCGGGGGTTGAGCTTTGTCTCTTTGGTCCCGTCTCTCAACTGTCAATCAACTGGTGTACAGATTCCTGAGCCTACTGGGCTCTATCATATCTACATTTGAAACTTTGTATGGAGTCATCCTCCACCACATCACTGCCTAATGCATTCCATTTACTAACTACTCTGCCACTGAAAAAAATTCTTTCTAACGCCTCTGTGGCCCATTTGGGTACTAAGTTTCCACCTGTGTCCCCTCGTTCGTGTCCCACCCGTGCTGAAGAGTTTGTCTTTGTCCACCCTGTCAATTCCCCTGAGAATTTTGTAGGTGGTTATCATGTCTCCCCTTACTCTTCTGATTTATTGGGACGTGAGGTTGAGCTCCTTCAGCCTTTCCTCGTAGCTCATACCTCTCAGTTCCAGGACAAGTCTGGTGACATACCGCTGAATATTCTTTAACTTTGTCTTGTGTTTAAGTAGCTATGGACTCTAGGCAGGAGCTGCATATTCCAGGATTGGTCTTACATAAGTGGTATACAGGGCCCTGAATGATTCCTTACACAAGTTTCTAAAGGCAATTCTTATGTTGGCCATCCTAGCATATGCCGCTGATAATACCCTTTTGATGTGAACCTCTGGAGACAGGTTCGGTGTAATATCAACCCCCAGATCATTCTCTCTATTTGACTCTTGCAAGATTTCACCTCCCAGATGGTACCTTGTGTTCAGCCTCCTGCTCCCTTCGCCTACTTTCATTACTTTACACTTTCCTGAGTGGAACTTTAGCAGCCATTTTCTAGACCATTCCTCCAATATGTCCAGGTCGTCCTGTAGTCTCTGTCTATCTTCATGTCTTGATTCTTCTCTTAATTTTTGCATCATCAGCAAACATTGAGAGGAATGAGTATATACCCTCCGGAAAATCATTTGCATATATTAGAAACAGAATGGGTCCAAGTACTGAGCCCTGTGGGACTCTGCTGGTGAAATCTCGCCACTCTGATGTCTCTCCCCTCACATTTACTCGCTGTCTCCTGTTGCTTAGACACTCCCTTATCCACTGAAGCACCTTACCTTTTACTCCTGCCTGTTGCTCCAATTTTTGTAAAAGCCTTTTATGTGGTTCTGTGTCAAATGCTTTCTGACAGTCCAAGAAAATGCAGTCTGACCACCCTTTTCTTTCCTGCCTAATTTTTGTTGCTTGGTCATAGAATTCTTTTAAATCTGTGAGGCACGATTTACCATCTCTGAACCCATGTTGGTGGTGTGTCGAAAAACTATTTCCCTCCAGATGCTCTACGAGCCTTTTCCTCATTATCTTCTCCATCACCTTGCATGGTATACAAATTAGGGAAACTGGCCTGTAGTTCAGTGCCTCTTGTCTGTTACCCTTTTCGTATATTGGGACTACATTAACTGTCTTCCAACTTTCCGGTAGGTCTCCTGTTTCCAGTGACCTGTTATACACCATAGAGAGTGGCACACTTGAGTGCCTCTGCACCTTCTTTTAGTATCCACGGTGAGATTTTGTCAGGCCCAACAGACTTTGTCACATTCAGCTCCAACAGATTCCTTTTGACTTCATCACTGGTGAGATCAAATTCCTCCAAAGTTGCTTGGTTTGCCTAATTTCGTGCAGGGGCTTCTCTTTGTTCTTCTGTGAAGACCTCCTCGAATCTTCTTTTGAGTTCTTCACACACCTCCTTGTCATTCTCTGTGTATCTATTCTCCCCTTTTCTCAGTTTCATCACTTCTTCCTTCACTGCTGTTTTCCTCCTGATGTGGCTGTGGAGCAGCTTTGGTTGGGTCTTGGCTTTACTCGCAATGTCATTTTCATACTGTCTCTGCTTCTCTTCTCACTCTGAGATACTCATTCCTGGCCCTCTGGTATCTCTCCCTGCTCTCTGGTGTTCTATTATTACTGTAGTTTCTCCATGTTCTTTTACTCAATTGCTTCGGTATCTTACATTCCTAATTGAACATTGGATTCTTCTGTTGTTTTTCGTTTCCTCCTTTTAGACTGGGATAAATTTATTTGCAGCTTCATGGCACTTCTGGGTGACATAATCTATTATATCATGCACAGTCTTCTCTCTGAGTTCTGTTTCCCATGGTGTTCCACTTAGGAAGTTCCTCATCTCATCATGTTTTCCTCTTCTGAAATTTAGTATTTCCCTTCCTTGGATATGTTATCCCTACATCCACCAAATATTCAAATATCAATACACTGTGGTCACTCATTCCTATTGGGGCTTCAAATTTGACTTCCCTTATTTTGTATTCATTCAATGTGACTATCAGTTTGAGTCAAGCTGGTTTGTCATCTTAGGTCCACCCATTGTTATAGTTCATCTTATGTAATCTCTTAACCCTTCACAGTCCGGAATTTCCATCTCATCAAAACTCCAGTCCTTCCTTATCAGCAGGGCCATTCCTCCACCTCCTCTCCCATCCCTCTCTTTCCTCACTATATAGTAGTCCTTTGGAAACAGCATCTGTTATGACTTCTGACTATTTTCTTTCAGAGAGTCCTATTACACCTGTGTGTGTGTACTCACCTAGTTGTACTCACCTAGTTGTGTCTGCAGGATCGAGCATTGACTCTTGGATCCCGCCTTACGAGCATCGGTTGTTTACAGCAATGACTCCCGTCCCATTTCCCTATCATACCTGGTTTTAAAATAATGAATAGTATTTGCTTCCACAACCTGTTCCTGAAGTGCATTCCATTTTCCCACTACTCTCAAGCTAAAAGAAAACTTCCTAACATCTCTGTGACTCATCTGAGTTTCAAGCTTCCATCCATGTCCCCTCATTCTGTTACTATTCCGTGTGAACATTTCGTCTATGTCCACTCTGTCAATCCCTCTGAGTATCTTATACGTTCCTATCATGTCCCCCCTCTCCCTTCTTCTTTCTAGTGTCGTAAGGCACAGTTCCCTCAGGCGCTCATCATACCCCATCCCTCGTAGCTCTGGGACGAGTCTCGTTGCAAACCTCTGAACCTTTTCCAGTTTCATTATATGCTTCTTCAGATGGGGACTCCATGATGAGTCGGCATACTCTAAGACTGGCCTCACGTAGGCAGTGTAAAGCGCCCTAAATGCCTCCTTACTTAGGTTTCTGAATGATGTTCTAACTTTTGCCAGTGTAGAGTACGCTGCTGTCGTTATCCTATTTGTATGTGCCTCAGGAGATAGATTAGGTGTTACGTCCACCCCCAGGTCTCTTTCACGCATCGTTACAGGTAGGCTGTTCCCCTTCATTGTGTACTGTCCCTTTGGTCTCCTATCTCCTAGTCCCATTTCCATAACTTTACATTTGCTCGTGTTGAATTCCAGTAGCCATTTCTCTGACCATCTCTGCAACCTGTTCAGGTCCTCTTGGAGGATCCTGCAATCCTCATCTGTCACAACTCTTCTCATCAACTTTGCGTCATCCGCAAACATCGACATGTAGGACTCTACGCCTGTAAACATGTCGTTAACATATACAAAGAATAGAATTGGTCCCAGCACCGATCCTTGTGGTACTCCACTTGTTACTGTTCGCCAGTCCAACTTCTCGCCCCTTACCGTAACTCTTTGGCTCCTTCCTGTTAGGTAGTTCCTTATCCATGCTAGGACCTTTCCCCCCACCCCCGCCTGCCTCTCGAGCTTGAACAGCAGTCTCATGTGCGGTACTGTATCAAAGGCTTTTTAGCAGTCCAGAAATATGCAGTCTGCCCAACCATCTCTGTCCTGTCTTATCCTCGTTATTTTATCATAGAATTCCAGAAGGTTTGTTAGGCACGATTTCCCTGTCCAGAACCCATGTTGATGTTTGTTCACAAACCTAATGTTCTCCAGGTGTGCAACCAGTCGTAGCCTAATTATTCTTTCCAGTATTTTACAGGGGATGCTTGTCAGTGATACAGGTCTATAGTTAAGTGCCTCCTTCCTATCACCTTTCTTGAAGATCGGCACAACATTTGCCTTCTTCCAGCAACTGGGCAATTCTCCTGACATAAGTGACTCATTAAAGATCATTGCCAGAGGCACGCTGAGGGCCTGTGCTGCTTCTTTTAGTATCCATGGTGATACTTAGTCTGGTCCAACTGCTTTAGTTGCATCTAGAGTTGTTAACTGTTTCATTGCTTCCTCTGCTGTCACCTCTATATCTGATAGTCTTTCATCTAGGGTAACCCCCTTCCAACAATGGGAGCTGCTCAGGCTCGGTAGTGAACACTCCATGGAAACTGGCATTCAGTGCCTCGCAGATTTCCTTGTCACTTTCAGTATAAGCCCAGTATGTGTGTGTGTGTGTGTGTGTTTGTGTGTGTGTTTGTGTGTGTGTGTGTGTGTCTGTGTGTGTCTGTGTGTGTGTGTGTGTGTACTCACCTAGTTGTACTCACCTAGTTGTGCTTGCGGGGGTTGAGCTCTGGCTCTTTGGTCCCGCCTCTCAACTGTCAATCAACAGGTGTACAGGTTCCTGAGCCTATTGGGCTCTATCATATCTACACTTGAAACTGTGTATGGAGTCAGCCTCCACCACATCACTTCCTAATGCATTCCATTTGTCAACCACTCTGACACTAAAAAAGTTCTTTCTAATATCTCTGTGGCTCATTTGGGCACTCAGTTTCCACCTGTGTCCCCTAGTGTGTGTGCCCCTTGTGTTAAACAGCCTGTCTTTATCAACCCTGTCAATTCCCTTGAGGATCTTGAATGTGGTGATCATGTCCCCCCTAACTCTTCTGTCTTCCAACGAAGTGAGGTTTAATTCCCGTAGTCTCGCCTCGTAGCTCATACCTCTCAGCTCGGGTACTAGTCTGGTGGCAAACCTTTGAACCTTTTCCATTTTAGTCTTATGCTTGACTTGATATGGACTCCATGCTGGTACCGCATACTCCAGGATTGGTCTGACATATGTGGTATATAATGTTCTGAAAGATTCCTTACACAAGTTTCTAAAGGCCGTTCTTATGTTAGCCAACCTGGCATATGCTGCTGCTGTTATCCTCTTGATATGAGCATCAGGGGACAGGTCTGGCGTGATATCAACCCCCAGGTCTTTCTCTCTCTCGGACTCTTGAAGTATTTCATCTCCCAAGTGATACCTTGTATTTGGTCTCCTGCTTCCTACCCCTATCTTCATCACATTACATTTGCTTGGATTAAACTCTAACAGTCATTTGTTCGACCATTCCTGCAGCTTGTCCAGGTCTTCTTGAAGCCTCAAGCTGTCCTCCTCTGTCTTAATCCTTCTCATAATTTTGGCGTCGTCAGCAAACATTGAGAGGAATGAGTCTATACCCTCTGGGAGATCATTTACGTATATCAGAAACAGGATAGTACCAAGTACAGAGCCCTGTGGGACTCCACTGGTGACTTCACGCCAGTCTGAGGTCTCACCCCTCACTGTAACTCTCTGCTTCCTATTGTTTAGGTACTCCCTTATCCACTGGAGCGCCCTACCAGTTACTCCTGCCTGTTTCTCTAGCTTATGCATCAACCTTTTATGGGGTACTGTGTCAAAGGCTGTCTGACAGTCCAAAAAAATGCAGTCCGCCCACCCTTCTCTTTCTTGTTTAATCTTTGTCACCTGATCGTAGAATTCTATCAATCCTGTAAGGCAAGATTTACCCTCCCTGAACCCATGTTGATGGGTTGTCACGAAGTCTCTTCTCTCTAGATGTGTTACTAGGTTTTTTCTCACAATCTTCTCCATCACCTTGCATGGTATACAAGTTAAGGACACTGGCCTGTAGTTCAGTGCCTCTTGTCTGTCACCCTTTTTGTATATTGGTACTACATTAGCAGTCTTCCATATTTCTGGTAGGTCCCCCGTTTCCAGTGACCTACTATACACTATGGAGAGTGGTAGGCAAAGTGATCCTGCACACTCTTTCAATACCCATGGCGAGATTCCATCCGGCCCAACAGCTTTTTTCACATCCAGCTCCAATAGGTGCTTCTTGACCTCATCTCTTGTAATTTCGAACCTATCCAAGGTCACCTGGTTTGCTGCCACCTCTTCTAGCGCCGCGACATCTCCCTGTTCTATTGTAAAGACCTCCTGGAACTTTTTGTTGAGTTCTTCACACACCTCTTTGTCATTCTCTGTGTACCTGTCCTCGCCCACCCTAAGTTTCATCACCTGTTCCTTCACTGTTGTCTTCCTCCTGATGTGACTGTGTAGTAGCTTGGGTTCGGTCTTGGCTTTATTAGCTATATCATTTTCATACCTTTTCTCAGCAGCTCTTCTCACACTGACATACTCGTTCCTGGTTCTCTGGTATCTCTCTCTACTTTCTGGTGTTCTGTTATTACGGAAGTTCCTCCATGCCTCGTTCCACCATGCCATGGGGGCCTCGTAGCCTGGTGGATAGCGCGCAGGACTCGTAATTCTGTGGCTCGGGTTCGATTCCCGCACGAGGCAGAAACAAATGGGCAAAGTTTCTTTCACCCTGAATGCCCCTGTTACCTAGCAGTAAATAGGTACCTGGGAGTTAGTCAGCTGTCACGGGCTGTTTCCTGGGGGTGGAGGCCTGGTCGAGGACCGGGCCGCGGGGACACTAAAGCCCCGAAATCATCTCAAGATAACCTCAAGATGCCCTTTTGTTCTGCTCCTTTGCTTTCATACATTCCTTATTAAACCACGGATTCTTCCTTTGCTTCTCTGTTTTTTCCTGTCGGGCTGAGACAAACCTGCTTACAGCCTCCTGACATTTTTGGGTGACATAGTCCATCATGTCTTGTACAGACTTGGTTCCGAGTTCTGTGTCCCAATGTATATCCCATAGGAATTTATTCATCTCCTCATAGTTTCCCTTTCGGTACGCCAGCCCTTTGTTTCCCAGTTCTTTTTTGGGGGAGATAATTCCTAGCTCAACCAGGTACTCAAAGCTCAATACACTATGATCACTCATTCCCAAGGGGGCTTCCAACTTAACTACCCTTATATCCGACTCATTTAGGGTAAATATCAGATCAAGCAAGGCTGGTTCATCCCCTCCTCTCGTTCTTGTCGGTCCCTTGACGTGTTGACTTTGAAAGTTTCTTGTTGCCACATCCAGCAGCTTAGCTCTCCATGTGTCTGGGCCTCCATGTGGGTCTCTGTTCCCCCAATCTATCTTTCCATGTTTGAAGTCTCCCATGATTAGTAGCCTGGATCCGTTCCTGCTAGCCACAGAAGCTGCTCTCTCTATTATATTGATGGTGGCCAAGTTGTTTCTATCATATTCCTGTCTGGGTCTTCTGACATTCGGTGGGGGGTTATATATGACTACTACTATAATTTTCTGTCCTCCAGTTGCTATGGTGAAATGGATATGTAGTCACTGAAACCTTCACAGTTCTGAATTACCATCTCTTCGAAACTCCAACCTTCTCTTAGTAGCAAAGCTACACCACCTCCTCTCCCTTCTCTCTCTTTCCTTACTACATAGTAGCCCTGTGGAAACACTGCGTTTGTTATGGTGTTTGTTAGCTTTGTTTCTGTGAGGGCTATTATGTCTGGGTTTTCTTCTAGTGCCCATTCTCCGAGTTCACTTGTTTTATTAGTAATTCCATCTATGTTAGTGTACATTGCCTTGAAGCTCACTTTCTTCAGTTCATTTTCTTGTCCCTTTCTTGGCGAGCATTCTGCTGGTGTGGGAAGCTTTTCAGTAGGTGAGATGATCTGTGAGGTGGTTTGCAGGGTTTCAGGGTTATCTTGAGGTTATCTTGAGGTTATCTTGAGATGATTTCGGGGCTTTTTAGTGTCCCCGCGGCCCGGTCCTCGACCCGGCCTCCACCCCCAGGAAGCAGCCCGTGACAGCTGACTAACACCCAGGTTCCTATTTTACTGCTAGGTAACAGGGGCATAGGGTGAAAAACTCTGCCCATTGTTTCTCGCCGGCGCCTGGGATCGAACCCAGGACCACAGGATCACAAGTCCAGCGTGCTGTTCGCTCGGCCGACCGGCTCCCTTTTGGGAGTTTGGGGTGAGGGGTGGGGGTTTCATGGAAGGGGGGACAGGTAGGGTGTGGGTTAAGGAGATAGGGGAGACATGGAGGATATGTGGTGAGAGGGGAGGAGGGATAGGGAGAGTATGGGATGAAGGGGGAGGGGGGGAAAGGTGGGAGGGGGGGACATGATGGGAATGGGGAAGGGATGACAGGGTAAGAATGGGGTGGGGGGGAGGGAGGGTTGGGTGGGGGCAGGTAGGGTGAGGGGAAGGGAGGTTTCTATGCAGAGGGGGGTGGTGGGGTTGCCCTCCCCTCTGGTGTTGCTGGGATGCTGGTTTTGGGTTCGCCTCTTGTCTCTAGGACTGTTGTGTTGGGGGCTGTGATTTCCTGGTTTGCTTCTCCCTCCCTGCGCTTTCTCCTTGCCTCTGCTGCCCTGGCTCTCTCCTCCTTCGTCCTGTCCCTCTGCAGGAATACTTTCTTGTATCCCTCCACATGCTGCAGTCGACTCTTCCTTTCGAGAATATCCTCCTTCGTAGTTTCGTTTGTAACCACCACCTTTACAAGTCGGTTTCTGTCCTTGTTATACCAGCCCAACCTGAAAACCTTCTCAATGTTTCGTTCAGCCCCTTCCATCTGTAATCCCTTCAGTAGCCCCTGTACTGCCTCTCTATCCTTGCTATTCCATTCTTGCCTGTTGGATCCTTCCTGTTCTTTTATGCCTACAACTACCACTGATCTTTTTCTCTCCAGCAGCTGAGTGGTGCATCTTGCTGCTTCCTGTGAGGTGGCTGCTTGCATCGCTACCTCCCTCACTGTGTCCATTGCTTTTGAGCTCTTTTTCAGTATGTCCGCAAATGTTTCAGGTACAGAGTCATTTCCTTCCAATGTAACATTCCCACCTTCCCTTTGGATGATAATCTGATGCTCGGTCTTTTTATTTTTTTCTGTGAGGGATTTGATCTCCTCCCTTGCTGATGTCAGCTCACTTTGCAGGTTGTTAATTGTTATCCTCATTTCCTGCATCTCCTTCCTGAATTCCTCCAGAACTTGGGTTAACATGTCCCTCGTTTGGTCAATTTGGCTGTTCCCTGTGTCCCTGTTGCGTCCACCTGCCATGTTGCCCTTGTCAAGAGAGAGAGAGCAAGAATAGTCCTAGTGTGAGTGGGTGTGGTGGGGGGGGGGGGGAGTGTTTTGGGAGAGTGGGAGTGGTGGTGGGGGGGGGGGAGTGTGTTGGGAGAGCGAGATGGTGGGTTAAGAGATGGGTGAGGTGTAGTCTTCAGATTACGGCGGGTGGGGGAGGATTAGCGGCTTATCTGGGTTCCCAGTGAGCTCACAGTTGCTGTCCCTGTTACCTGTCTACCACGATTGTATTATTACGATTGTATTATTGAATGGAATGCAATAGTGTCTATGATATGATATTATATAAACCTTGTACACTGTTGGAGACTTATGAGATACACTTACCAGTCAGCCCCCCACAAGCACTCTAGGTGAATACACGGCGTGTCGTCGGTAATCCTGTGAGGTCTTCAGGTCTACACTTATGTCCTGGCTGATGCGACTGTTGCTTCCTCAAGAAGTCGATATTCACTAGCTATCTTCTCTAAATTCACTAAGATAATTCACCACGAGATGTGATCAATGTGTTGCATAACAATGCCACTGTTCAATTTACACTGTCCCGATTCTCACTGCACAGTACACCCGCTCCCTTGAACCCTATTGTTCCCTCGGTTAACGCGACCGCTGACCCTACACGTCTGCTCACGATCAAAGCTGACCCAAGACTGTGTGTGTGTGTGTGTGTGTGTGTGTGTGTGTGTGTGTGTGTGTGTGTGTGTGTGTGTGTGTGTGTGTGTGTGTGTGTGGGTGTGTGTGTGTGGGTACACACGGGAACAGAGTATACATAGATTAGATTAGCCAAGGACTGAGAGAATGTCCATGAGATATTTATATTCCATTGTGGTAAATCAAATCATTTTTGATCGTCCGCGGTACGGAGTGATATTATTCCATACGTAGTATTGCAGGTGTGGAATTCCAACACTGATCGCTCAGGTTAGTGTGTGTAACGTCAGTGATTCCTGGCAATGATTATTGTGGAGTGTACCAAAGTGTGGTGTTATTTTCTTGTATTGTTCCCAGAGCCGTGACAAGTGTGATTTATATATATATATGTATGGTAAGTAAGTAAGTAATTATCAAAAGAAGGCACCAAACCGGGAAGGCTATGTAGCACCATCAAATACGCAAAATAATCAGAGGGCGCTAAATATCACCAAGGATGCCAATACGAGAACAAAAACGCATAAGGCGAACGATATCAAAAGTATCCGAGTCACCAAGAATTCTATCGAGGGACAGGTGACCGCGAGGGGCGGTCGGAAAGCAAGACACACGCTCGTCCTGGAAGTCAGGACATTCAAGAAGGACATGCACGACCGTAAGAGGGACAATGCAACTAGGACAATAAGGAGCAGGGCGGCGCTCCATCAAGTGACCATGGGTTAAGCGAGCATGGCCAATACGCAACCTCGCTAGAGCTGTTTCCCACCGCCGGTTACGGTGGAAGGAGGACGGCCAAGAGGAAACACAACATTTAAGAGTACGTAGCTTGTTACCAGTAACAGACAACCAAGAAGCCTGCCAACGGGTAAGGACTGAGGAATGGATAACCGGGTAAAAGTCGGAATACGGGATGCCTTTACGAGAGATGGGACAAGAGTGGACAGCTTCCTTAGCGGCAGCATCCGCACGCTCATTTAAAGACACGCCAATATGGCTGGGAACCCAACAAAACTCAACCGACTTAAATTTACTGTGAACGAGAAACAGCCAATGCTGGATCTCGACAACTACCGGATGAACTGGATTAAAGCACCCGAGAGCCATGAGGGCACTACGAGAGTCAACAACAACCACAAAGGAAGACTGACAACGAGAAAGCAGGAGACGAAGAGCATAGAGAATAGCATAAAGTTCCGCTGTAAAGATGCTAGTCTCCGGAGGCAAGCGACACATATAAGTGCGATCAGGAAAAACAACAGAGTAGCCAACACCGTCCGCTGACTTAGACCCATCGGTGAAGACAGAAACGGAGCGGGAGTGAGAAGAAAAGTGCTCGAGGAAAAGGCGTTTTAGAACTGTAGGAGGGGTAAAAGCTTTAGTGATACGAGTCAAGGATGTACAAAACCGCGGAAGAGGGACCCTCCACGGGGGCAAAGAAGGAACAACACGAGGAGAAACATCAGAAATACGAACGGAAAGAGAATCCTGTAGGCGAGATAACCGGACAGAAAGAGGGAGGTGGTGAAGAGGAACAGGAACCGCAGGAGGGGTAAAAGTTAAAGCACGACAGAGACGAGAGGAAGGATGTTGCAAGGACCGCGCAAGATAGCGAAGACAGTAGCGATCACGGCGGTCCTGGAGGGACAGGAAGCCAGTGTCAACATACAAGCTAAGGACGGGAGTCGAACGAAAGGCACCAGAACTGAGGCGCAACCCAGTATGGTGCAAAGCATCAAGACGGCGAAGAGTAGAAGGAGAAGCAGACGAGTAAGCAGGGCAACCATAATCGAGCTTAGACAGGACGAGAGAGGAATGTAAAGCAAGGAGAGTGCGCCTATCTGCCCCCCAAGAAGTATGGGACAAGACCCGAAGGAGGGTAAGGGACTTAGAGCACTCAACACGGAGGTAAGAGATATGGGGAGACCAAGACAAACGAGTGTCAAGGAATAACCCCAAAAGCTTCGCGGAATCTTTGTATTCAAGGGGATGACCATAAAGTGACAAAGAGGGACGAAGAACAACCCGTTTCCGCGTAAAAGTCATGGCACAAGTCTTAGAAGTAGAGAACTTGAAGCCATGACCTGTGGCCCAAGACGACACGGCATCAATCGCAAGTTGAAGCCGGCGTTGAAGGAGAGGCGAATCATCACCCTGACAACAAAGGGTAAGATCATCGACATAGAGAGCGGAGAAGACACCAGAAGGAAGAGAGGAAAGAAGACCATTGAGGGCAACCAGAAAAAGAGTAGTGCTCAGAACACTACCCTGGGGCACACCTTCGTATTGCTGAAAAGAGGGAGAGAGAGCGGTACCAAGGCGCACCCGAAAGGAACGACGAGAGAGGAAGCTGCGGAGAAAGAGAGGGAGATGACCACGAAGGCCAAAAGAATGAAGTTGAGATAGGATATGATAACGCCAAGTGGTGTCGTAAGCCTTTTCTAGGTCAAAAAGGACGGCAACAACGGAGGTCTTCGCAGCAAAAGCAGTACGTATATAGACCTCCAAGTTCACCAGGACATCTGTCGTGCTGCGGCACTTGCGGAAACCAAATTGAGAAGGGGAGAGGAGGTGATGGTGTTCCAGGAACCACATCAGACGAACGTTAACCATACGTTCAAAGAGTTTGCAGACACAACTTGTGAGAGCAATAGGGCGAAAGTCCTTAGGGGAAGTACCCAGAGACCCCGGTTTGCGAACAGGGAGGACAACGGCATCGAGCCAGTCCTCAGGGACTGACGACGACTCCCAGATCCGATTATACAGACTCAGTAAATACTGAGACGTGCTCGGAGGGAGATGGCGAAGCATCTCATAATGAATACCATCGGAGCCCGCCGCCGTAGAACCGCAGAGGGCCAGGGCAGAACGAAGTTCAGAGAGAGAGAAGGGATCATTATAGGGAAGATGAAGATGAGTGCAGAAATCTAAAGGACGAGACTCAAGGACAGGTTTACGAAGAAGGAAAGATTGGGGAAGATGAAGACCAGAGCTAACAGAAGAAAAGTGGGAACCCAGTTCGGAAGCGACCTGCAACGGGTCCGCCACAAGAGTATCATGGAGGTGAAGGACCGGTGAAACATCGGGAACGAACTTACCCGCTATCTTGCGGATACGCTTCCAGATCTGGGCCAGAGGGGTTTCGGACGTAATTGTCGAGACATAAGATGCCCAACATTCACGTTTAGCCGTACGGATGGCCCTACGGGCCACCGCACTCGCTTTCCGAAAGAAAAGAAAAGAATCGGTCGTCTGCCTACGGCGGTGCTTCTTCCAGGCTGCACGCTTACAGCGGACAGCCGGAGCACAGTCCGCATTCCACCAGGGAACGCACTTCCGTGGACCCCGAGAGGAAGAGCGAGGAATAGAGCGGAGGGCAGCGTCGAAGACAGTGTCATGAAAATGGAGGAGAGCGCGAGAGAGGGGCAGAAGGGAGAGGTCAGAGAGAGTAGCACTGAGGGAAAATAGGGTCCAGTCCGCCTTAGCAAACTGCCACCTAGGGAAAGAGAGGGAAGGGCGAAAAGAGAAAAAGGAAACAAGGATGGGGAAATGATCACTTCCATGGAGGTCATCAAGAACCTGCCATGTGAAATCTAAGTAAAGAGAAGAAGAGCAGAGAGAAAGATCAAGACAAGAAAGGGTGCGAGTTCGAGAGTCCAAATGAGTGGGCTCACCAGAATTCAGAAGAGACAGGGAAGAAGAGAGGAGAAACGGCTCAAGGAGGCGACCCCGGGTATTCGTCAGAACGTCACCCCAAAGAGAATGACGACAATTGAAGTCACCCAGCAGGAGCACAGGCTCCGGCAAGGAGTCTAGGAGGTGTTTCAAATCAGGAAGAGAGAGCGGGACACTCGGGGGGAGATAAATGGAACAAACTGTGTACCATTTCCCCACAAAGATACGAGCAGCAGAACAATGGAGAGGCGAAGGAAAAAGTAAAGGAACAAAGGGAACATCAGCCCGAATCAAGAGAGCAGAAGAATTAGAAGCCCCAGCAATGGCTGGGGGGGGGGAGAGAAAGGAATAGCCACGAAAACGACCAGGACGAGCACCAAGCATCGGCTCCTGGAGACAGACACAAAGGGGCGAAAACCGCGAAACCAGAAGTTGGAGTTCGAGGAAATTGGCGTAATAATCTCGAACGTTCCATTGAAGAATGGACAACGACGAGAAGAGAAAGGACAAAAACAGAGAACAAGGAAGAAACAAAGGCGAAAGACCAACAGAGCACGTTAAAGAATATCAGGGTCAGCAAAGTCAGGGTTCGGGGGCATGGGTAAACTGAGCAAAGACGGAGGGAAGGAAACGGGAGAACAGATCAGAGGTGGGCGGGCAGGGTCCGGAGGAGGAGGAGGAGGAGGAGACAACGGAGAGGAGCAGTCAAGGACAGCAGCAGGAAGAGGGGGAGTAGAAAGAGAGGAGCGCACCCCAGCAAGAGCAGCAACCGAAAGGGAAGCAGGGGCCAAAGAAACCTCCATAGCAGGAACAGGGGGCGCAAGCACTGAAACGGGAGGGGAAGGAGCAACAGAGCCAGAAGGAGGAGCTGAGGAAGAAAGCGAAGCCTTCTTACCCGCTGGGGAAGAGGAAGGAGAGGAGCCAGGCTTACGCTTCTGACTTAAAGAGACCGGTGTCCCAGCAACTACGTACCGGGCAACGGATTCCAGTGTCTCAACAGGAGAAGCCGAACGAGAGCACACACGACGGCCGTTAGGAGAGCGATGGACATCCGCCCGCACCGACAGGCGGCGGGGAGAGCCGATAGATGGAGGAAGAGGATGGGAAGGAGGATCGGAGGGGGACGAGGATGGAGACACAGAAGACACGACAGACCGGGTAGAAGGAAGGGGAACCCCAGACAGAGGACCAGGAGGAGGATCCTTCGGGAGAGAACCCAAAGGGACAGAGGAGGGGGCAGTGGGCGCATCAGGGTCCAAGGCCTGGAAACGGTTGTGAGTCTGAGGAAGGCGGGAAGGACGAGGAGAGGAAGAGCGCAACACGCGAGCATAAGAGATATTAGCATAAGGCGGGAGCCGGCGAACCTGGCGCCTCGCCTCAGGAAAAGATAAACGCTCCCGGTGCTTCAAGTTGAGGACGGCTGCCTCAAGCTTGTAATGGACACACGCACGGGAGAAGGTAGGATGGGCCTCACCGCAGTTGAGGCAACGAGCCTGGGGAGAAGCGCACTCCGACTTAGAGTGACCTTCGCCACCACACAAAGGACAGAGAGAGACAGTCCCGGAGCAGCGGAGGGCACCATGCCCAAACCTCCAGCACTTGTTGCAGAGCCGAGGAGAAGGAATGTACTCCTGGACAGAGCACCTGGCACCAGCAAGAATGACAGAGGGTGGAAGGGTCCTACCATCAAAGGTAATCTTCACAACCCGGAGGGGTTGACGGCGACTACCACGAGGGGGACGAGTAAACGTGTCCACCTGGAGAATAGAATGGCCCTGGGCAGCGAGGATATGTCGAATATCGTCGTGGCAGTCGCGTAGGTCCCGAACACCGGTCGCAACATGGGGCGGGAGCAAAATAGTGCCAACACTGGCATTCAACTGAACGTTCTTCGAGACCCGAACGGGGGTCTCGCCAAGGCAGGATAAGGCAGCCAAGCGGGAAGCAGCATCCTGAGAAGGAGCAGCAACGACACGTGTACCGAGACGAGTGGGGTTGAAAGTAATGGAGGCATCCACGGAATCAATGAGATGTCGATGGAGGGAGAAATCGTCAGGAGGCGCAGAATCAAGAGGGAGGAGATCAAAATATTTGGCCCACGAAGCGGGACCAAACAAGGCTTGATAGGTAGCAGAACTGGAAGGAATCGAGCGAGGGCGGCCGTGACGAAGACGGCGGTGAGAACCCCCAGAGAGAGAGGGGTTAAAAGGCGCAGTAGTTACAACTAGAGAAGGAGCCACGCCAGGGGACGAGGTAGTCACCACTGGGGGCTTGGGGCTCGACCCAACCACAGAGGAGGGAGGGGAGCCAGAGGAAGGAGTCAGAGAGGCCAAAGGAGGAGCAAGGTCGGGGCCCAATGCAGCGGAGGCTACAGAGCCCGGTCTTCCAATACGGACCGACTCGGGGGCTTGGTCGCCCACCCCACGAGCCTGAGAAGGTAAACCAGAAGAAGCCGAAGCAGGGGTAATCATCTTGACGAAAGAAAGAATTCACTCACGAATGTGCCCCCACACCCACCATGGAGCCACAATTAGAGGCAGGACACCCAACAAGAAGCTATCGCCGATCTTGTCGGGGCCTCCTAGGGGTGCGTCGCGAGTATACGCCCCACAAACGCCACCTTAAGAAACCGACAGTCCGTCGAGATCGGGTTCAGTGACGAAGTGGGGATTGACAATAAAAGGTTCCCCTCGCTCTCGACGTCGGGTACTGCAGTTCTACGGGTGCATGAGTATGCCTCCTCAAGCACCCGGGCGTCAAAATAGAAGAAGTCCAAGGGAAGAACCAGAACGAGCAAAAGGTCGGTAGGAAACGGCAAGCAGATAGGAGAAGAGGGGGGGAGAAAAACGAAACAGAAGGAAAAGGAAAAGATGCCCAGCAGAATTGGAGAGGACGGCAGCAGGAGCACAAGGCTAGAAAAGGACAGAGGACCGTCCCAAGGAGCATCACACTCCGGCAGCCGCCCACTAAGCCCCCACACGGCGACAACGAGCTGAGCGGGGAGGGGGTATATGTATGGTAGTTGCAGTATTAACATAATCTTGGTAGAATTTGGTGAGTGACGTGGCGGTCTGCAGTGACAGCCGTCGCTCTGTCGAGTAACGTAACTCTCGAGAGTGTTTATCTGCATGCGGTATCGATAAATCACTCACCAATGTGATTTAAGGAGTGCGAGATCTCCTTAGTGTTCCCAGTAACGTTTGATAGCTATAGGCTGACATGTGTCAGCAGTAATTATATATATACGATCGTAGTGTCATGGTGCCCAGTGTTATTGTATTATGTACTGTGGTGATTGCAATGTGTGGACCTATGTTCTAGGTGGTAATGAGAGCACTGGGGTCATTTGCAACAGTAAGTAAGAAAGTGTGTGCAGTATTCTAATATTTGGAAATTTGAGTACTTGCCGTGTGTGCTATTGCAAAGGGGTGGTTATTTGATGGTGATTGTTGCTAGTGTTGAGCAATCACCGTATGTGATTGCAGCTCAGTAAAGTCATTGTGGGGCAGTGTTCTAGAGGGTAAATATCATACATGTCCTGTATGTTATTTACTAGGTTTTGCAGTATTGTCATTGCAACCGGATTGTAACGTAAATCACTATGATTTATTAGTGAGATTTGTCATTGTCGTGGGTGAACTCGGCTGTAGACGAGTACTTGTGTTTTATATTCTCCTGTTTATCTGGTAGGACATCGAAGTCCAGTATTCAGTGAGGTGATTGCGAGGCAATTAATATAACGTAACCAAGGGAACGCCCATTGCTTTAAGAGAATTTGTTCTTTGACAATTTGAGTAACGTAGAATACGTTTGGGTTAATTTACTTTCCTGTAAAGCAGCTACAGTAGTCTCAGGGAATCTAGCCATCAGCCAGATAAGAATTAGAGTATTGTCTGTCGTAAATAACGGTCAGTGGGCCGGGTAATTGACGTGTTTCAGGAAGTCAAAGTAATTAACCTCGATCCTTGTTTGATCGACTCACACGAAGGCTACATTGTTCCATTAACTTAACGTCGTTATTTATGTGCCCGGAAGTACCGGCACTTGATTGACTCGTGGGAGGAGTAACGTCATTTTAGAATAACGTAAACGTGGTGCTAATTACTGTTATTAGCCGCCTGAATTGGTCTGAGTATGGAAGGCTTAGACGGAATTCATACCTTAATGTAAATTGCTGAGCCAGTGTGAAAGGTTGCGTATTTAATTGTTTAATTATTGATCTTGAGGATAGTAATTAATTACTCTAAAGGTAATCACGAGTGATTACCGTTCTCTTAACACGTTGGATATTGTAAATCAGAGTTTACCATCGCTGAGTGATTAGTAACCGATTAACGTAAATTAACGTAACTAGTAAAGAGATTAATCAGTTGTCTGGTAGTACAGGGATTAATGGGATTTACTCAATGAATGCTCGACGGGTAGAGTGTTGTGTAATTTCCGCGTTACTAGTGACAGTTGTAAGAGTTATAAGATTAACGTAAATGTTATTTTGTTATTAACGTAAATCAGATGTTATTGATTGTTGATCGTCCGTGGGACGGAGTGTTAACGTAAGGATTAATTTGAGGAAGCGTTGCTGGAGTTGCCAGTGAACCCATTAGTCATTGTTGTCATTGAAAGACTACTGATTTGATTGCATTGCAACCGCTATTGCAGGTGTAGACTGCACTGAGGCGTAGAACAGTTAGGAGGTTACTGAAGACGTGTTTCAGAACCTACTGTGTCATTTGTTGTAATTGTGATTATAGATCTGTTAGTTCTTGTTTCTTGTTGATTCCTCTGTGGTCACACTTATGTTCGAGTTAGTTCATTATGCAGTCCGAGGGGCTGGTGTCTAGCTGTCATTGATAGTGTCACAGGAAGGATTTCGAGTAACGTCACTGACATTTCTTTTTGTTTTGTTGTAGTAGTTAGTACTTTATTGAATATACTAAGTTGTTATGGTTAACACTGTCTTTTCGTTACACCCCCACACATTATTATTGTTATGCAAGTGTTCATCACACTCGACTAATAAAATTGAGACTGATTCAGAGTTTTGGACCAAATATACGGCACCACACAACAATAAATTATTGTTGTGAGAGCCCGTGACCTACTCGTTAGATTCGCTTCGGCGAATTGCGAAGGTCGACGGCCTAGTAGAGGAAATTTAAATTTTTTATTGGGGTCTCGGCGTTTGCTCGCGCCTAGTCAATCGTTCATACATGGTCCCAAAGTGAGGAATGAGCTGCTTACTACACTGGTGTGTTAGCTAAGCAAGTCCTTCCTCAGGCGACCTAATTGAATATCACGACAGGAATAAAGGTTAAAGAATAAAGAAAATTTTTAGAATTTTTCCGAGCTCAATTCCTCAACCATTTCACTTATTCCACTAATCCCAAACTCTTACAGTATTCACCTAGTTGTGCTTGCGGGGGTTGAGCTCTGCTCTTTCGGCCCGCCTCTCAACTGTCAATCAACTGTTTCTACTACTAACTTATTTTTCCCACACCACACACACACAGACACACCAGGAAGCAGCCCGTGACAGCTGACTAACTACCAGGTACCTATTTACTGCTAGGTAACAGGGGCATGGGGTGAAAGAAACTCTGCCCATCGTTTCTCGCCGGCGCCTGGGATTGAACCCGGGACCACAGGATCACGTGTGCAGCGTGCTGTACGCTCGGCAGTGTGTGTGTGTGTGTGTGTGTGTGTATACTCACCTATTTGCGCTTGCGGGGGTTGAGCTCTGGCTCTTTGGTCCCGCCTCTCAACTGTCAATCAACTGGTGTACAGGTTCCTGAGCCTATTGGGCTCTATCATATCTACACTTGAAACTGTGTATGGAGTCAGCCTCCGAGAGGCTGTGTGTGTGTGTGTGTGTGTATGTGTGTGTGAGTGTGTGTATGTGAGTGTGTGTGTGTGTACTCACCTAGTTGTACTCACCTAGTTGTGTCTGCAGGATCGAGCATTGACTCTTGGATCCCGCCTTTCGAGCATCGGTTGTTTACAGCAATGACTCCTGTCCCATTTCCCTATCATACCAGGTTTTAAAATTATGAATAGTATTTGCTTCCACAACCACTTCCACTTCCTGAAGTGCATTCCATTTTCCCACTACTCTCACGCTAAAAGAAAACTTCCTAACATCTCTGTGACTCATCTGAGTTTCAAGCTTCCATCCATGTCCCCTCGTTCTGTTACTATTCCGTGTGAACATTTCGTCTATGTCCACTCTGTCAATCCCTCTGAGTATCTTATACGTTCCTATCATGTCCTCCTCTCCCTTCTTCTTTCTAGTGTCGTAAGGCACAGTTCCCTCAGGCGCTCCTCATACCCCATCCCTCGTAGCTCTGGGACGAGTCTCGTTGCAAACCTCTGAACCTTTTCCAGTTTCATTATATGCTTCTTCAGATGGGGACTCCATAATGAGGCGGCATACTCTAAGACTGGCCTTACGTAGGCAGTGTAAAGCGCCCTAAATGCCTCCTTACTTAGGTTTCTGAATGATGTTCTAACTTTTGCCAGTGTAGAGTACGCTGCTGTTGTTATCCTATTTATATGTGCCTCAGGAGATAGATTAGGTGTTACGTCCACCCCCAGGTCTCTTTCACGCGTCGTTACAGGTAGGCTTTTCCCCTTCATTGTGTACTGTCCCTTTGGTCTCCTATCTCCTAGTCCCATTTCCATAACTTTACATTTGCTCGTGTTGAATTCCAGTAGCCATTTCTCTGACCATCTCTGCAACCTGTTCAGGTCCTCTTGGAGGATCCTGCAATCCTCATCTGTCACAACTCTTCTCATCAACTTTGCGTCATCTGCAAACATCGACATGTAGGACTCTACGCCTGTAAACATGTCGTTAACATATACAAGAAATAGAATTGGTCCCAGCACCGATCCTTGTGGTACTCCACTTGTTACTGTTCGCCAGTCCGACTTCTCGCCCCTTACCGTAACTCTTTGGCTCCTTCCTGTTAGGTAGTTCCTTATCCATGCTAGGACCTTTCCCCCCCACCCCCGCCTGCCTCTCGAGCTTGAACAGCAGTCTCATGTGCGGTACTGTATCAAAGGCTTTTTGGCAGTCCAGAAATATGCAGTCTGCCCAACCATCTCTGTCCTGTCTTATCCTCGTTATTTTATCATAGAATTCCAGAAGGTTTGTTAGGCACGATTTCCCTGTCAAGAGCCCATGTTGATGTTTGTTCACAAACTTAATGTTCTCCAGGTGTGCAACCAGTCGTAGCCTAATTATTCTTTCCAGTATTTTACAGGGGATGCTTGTCAGTGATACAGGTCTATAGTTAAGTGCCTCCTCCCTATCACCTTTCTTGAAGATCGGCACGACATTTGCCTTCTTCCAGCAACTGGGCAATTCTCCTGACATAAGTGACTCATTAAAGATCATTGCCAGAGGCACGCTGAGGGCCTGTGCTGCTTCTTTTAGTATCCACGGTGATACTTTGTCTGGTCCAACTGCTTTAGTTGCATCTAGAGTTGTCAACTGTTTCATTACCTCCTCTGCTGTCACCTCTAAATCTGATAGTCTTTCATCTAGGGTAACCCCTTCCAACAATGGGAGCTGCTCAGGCTCGGTAGTGAACACTCCATGGAAACTGGCATTCAGTGCCTCGCAGATTTCCTTGTCACTTTCAGTATATGCCCCCTCTGTCTTCCTTAGTCTTGTCACTTGGTCGTTCACCGACATTTTTCTTCTTATATGACTGTGTAGTGACTTAGGTTGTTTTTTCGCTTTGATTGCAATATCGTTCTCATAGTCCATTTCCGATGTTCGTCTTATGTTAATGTAATCGTTCCTAGTTCTGTTGTATCTGATCCTGTTGTCCTCTGTTCTTTGTCTTCTGTACTTCCTCCACTTCCGCCTGCTGGCCATTTTTGCTTCCTGACACTGTCTATTAAACCATGGGTTATTATATTCCTTCTTATTTTTTCTCTTTACCGTTGGAATAAATCTCTCTTCGGCCTCCTGGCATTTCTGTATGACTAGGTCCATCATATCTTGGACTGTTTTTCCTCTAATTGTGTGTGTGTGTGTGTGTGTGTGTGTGTGTGTGTGTGTGTGTGTGTGTGTGTGTGTGTGTGTGTGTGTGTGTGTGTTTATGTGGATATATATAAATTTGTTTTCATAGGTATTCATGCATTCTATAACTTCCCAAGACACCCACATGGTTCTGTGGTCACATGTTTGTGCAAAGAGCTGTTGAATAATTAACTACAGAATGTTGTTTTTGAGTGGTGGTGGAGGCAGAGAGAGAGAGAGAGAGAGAGAGAGAGAGAGAGAGAGAGAGAGAGAGAGAGAGAGAGAGAGAGAGAGAGAGAGAGAAAGATAGAGAGAGAGAGAGAGAGAGAGAGAGAGAGAGAGAGAGAGAGAGAGAGAGAGAGAGAGAGAGAGGGGGGGGGGGGGGGATGGGGGGGTAGGATGCATGTCGTTCAAAGCGTTTGATTCAGCACTTGAAGAACGCTACATGTCGAGATGTCGAGACGAATTGACACCATTCCTGCCATGCTTGTGATGTACCTCATGCTTCTCATCTCCATATACAGGCCAACTCCTTTGTTGAGTGATGCTGTTCAGACTGTGAACAGCCTCTTTCCCAGGGCTGTGTGGGGGTCTGGCGTAGCATGGTGGGCGCCGTCTGGAGCGCTGAAATATCATCACCTACGTGTTTCTGTGGTGAAGTTAATTAAAATTGCCTTGTTTCTCTGATGGAGATCTTGCTCATTGCATTTAACCAGACAGTGCTTTTGTGTTCCAGTGGGTGCTTTGCATGCTGTGTTGGTGTTACATATATTTCTTTTTTCACTTAGCGGACATATAAATATTGGTGGAGGGTATTTTATAGTCTTTAATAGCTTTATTTACCTTTGTGTGATAATAAGTGTTTGTGAGAGAGAGAATGTGTGTGTGTACTCACCTATTTGTACTCACCTATTTGTGTTTGCGGGGGTTGAGCTTTGGCTCTTTGGTCCCGCCTCTCAACCGTCAATCAACTGGTGTACAGATTCCTGAGCCTACTGGGCTCTATCGTATCTACATTTAAAACTGTGTATGGAGTCAGCCTCCACCACATCACTGCCTAATGCATTCCATCCGTTAACTACTCTGACACTGAAAAAGTTCCTTCTAACGTCTCTGTGGCTCATGAGGGTACTCAGTTTCCACCTGTGTCCCCTTGTTCGCGTCCCACCAGTGTTGAATAGTTCATCCTTGTTTACCCGGTCGATTCCTATGAGGATTTTGTAGGTTGTAATCATGTCTCCCCTTACTCTTCTGTCTTCCAGTGTCGTAAGGTGCATTCCCCCCGCAGCCTTTCCTCGTAACTCATGCCTCTTAGTTCTGGGACTAGTCTAGTGGCATACCTTTGGACTTTTTCCAGCTTCGTCTTGTGCTTGACAAGGTGCGGGCTCCATGCTGGGGCCGCATACTCCAGGATTGGTATTACATATGTGGTGTACAAGATTCTGAATGATTCCTTACACAGGTTCCTGAACGCTGTTCTGATGTTAGCCAGCCTCGCATATGCCGCAGACGTTATTCTTTTTATGTGGGCTTCAGGAGACAGGTTTGGTGTGATATCAACTCCTTGATCTTTCTCTCTGTTTGTTTCATTAAGTACTTCATCTCCTATTCTGTATCCTCTGTCTGGCCTCCTATTTCCACTGCCTAGTTTTATTACTTTGCATTTACTCGGGTTGAACTTCAACAGCCATTTGTTGGACCATTCACTCAGTCTGTCCAGGTCATCCTTTAGCCTCCTACTATCGTCCTCAGTTTCAATCCTCCTCATAATTTTTGCATCAGCGGCAAACATTGAGAGAAACGATTCTATAACCTCTGGAAGATCATTTACATATATCAGAAACAGTATAGGTCCAAGGACTGACCCCTGCGGTACTCCACTCGTAACGTCTCGCCAATCTGAGACCTCACCCCACACACTGACTCGTTGTCTCCTGTTGCTTAGGTACTCCTGTATCCAACGGAGTACCTTCCCTTTCACTCCAGCCTGCATCTCCAGCTTTTTCACTAGCCTCTTGTGCGGCACTGTATCAAAGGCTTTCTGACAATCCAAAAATATACAGTCTGCCCACCCTTCTCTTTCTTGCCTTATTTTTGTTGCCTGGTCGTAGAATTCAAGTAACCCTGTGAGGTAGGACCTGCCATCCATGAATCCATGTTAATGCTGTGTTACAAAGTTCTTTCGCTACAGGTGCTCCACTAGCTTTCTTCGCACAATCTTCTCCATCAGCTTGCATGGTATGCAGGTTAGGGACACTGGCCTGTAATTCAGTGCCTCCTGTCTATCCCCTTTCTTGTATATCGGGACTACGTTAGCTGCTTTCCAAATTTCTGACAGTTCCCCTGTTGCCAGTGATTTGTTATACACTATGGAGAGTGGGAGGCACAGTTCTTCTGCTCCTTCCTTTAGTATCCAAGGGGAGATTCCATCTGGGCCTATAGCCTTTGTCACATCCAACTCTAGTAAACACTTCCTTACTTTCCCGCTGGTAATCTCACATTCTTCCAGTGGTTCCTGGTTAGCTATTCCCTCTCTTATCTCTGGGATTTCTCCTTGCTCTAAGGTGAAGACCTCTTGGAACTTCTTATTCAGTTCCTCACACACTTCCTTGTCGTTTGTAGTGAATCCTTCTGCCCCTATCCTTAATTTCATAACGTGTTCCTTTACTGTTGTTTTTCTCCTGATGTGGCTATGCAGCAATTTAGGCTGAGTCTTTGCCTTGCTTGCGATGTCATTTTCGTATTGTCTTTCTGCCTCTCTTCTCATCCTGACATATTCATTCCTGGCATTCTGATATCTTTCTCTGCTCTCCAGTGTCCTGTTATTCCTATAGTTTCTCCATGCCCTTTTACTTTGCTGCTTAGCTAGCCTACATCTCTGATTAAACCATGGGTTTCTGTGTGTGTGTGTGTATGTGTGTGTGTGTGTGTGTGTGTGCGTGTGCGTGTGCGTGTGTGTGTGTGTGTGTGTGTGTGTGTGTGTGTGTGTGCTCACCTAGTTGTGATTCCGGGGGTAGAGCTCTGGCTCTTTGATCCCACCTCTCAACAGTCAATCAACTGGTGTACAGGTTCCTGGGCCTATTGGGCTCTATCCTATCTACACTTGAAACTGTGAATGGAGTCAGCCTCCACCACATCACTTCCAAATGCATTCCATTTGTCAACTACTCTGACACTAAAGAAGTTCTTTCTAATTTCTCTGTGGCTCATTTTGTCACTCAATTTACACCTGTGTCCCCTAGTGCATGTACCCCTTATGTTAAATAGACTGATTTTATCTACCCAATAAATTCCCTCGAGAATCTTGTATGTGGTGATCATTGTGGGGAAAATCTGGCTCTAGATTAATGATAATAAAATTATATATAATTCTTATATGCTCGAAGGACCACTCTTTAAAAAAGAGAAATATATTAGAGAACCATTACCTATGGATCTCTATGATTAAGTGCATTTAAATTCTAATGAAAATAATAAATCTATTACTGTTTAAGAAACGAACTGTAGTTTAATTTATGTAATGTAGTTTACAATACATAAAGTAAACTACAGTAACATTACTTTATGTCATGTAGTTTACTGTAAATGTAGAGCAGACTCCCATCACAGACTTTGGGGGTTATTCTATAAGGTTAGTTTACATAATGTATGTAAAGTATAATATATTTCATAAATGATAATAATAAATAAATGAGGGTTATTGGGTTAGTAGGCTACTCTACAACTGATTAATTTTCAGCTTAGCTGGACTGAAGGTCTCCTCCTAGCCCAGCATAACCCGAGAGTAGTCATTAGGTAATTTAAGCAGTAAAGATTGTCTCCGTGGTCACTACGTCCTGTTCTCTAACCCTGAACTCCAACGTGTTGGAACCAGTTGATCATCTCTCACGTCACCAACGTAGATCTGTCGGGGTAAAACAAACTACCAACTGCAACAGCCTACTATATTAGCAGTATAATATAAGAAATAATGCCTAATGAAAAAGAGAGAAGCTTGCTGGGGTTTGATGTTATATATGACTCATAACCCGGTTGAAATTTCAATGTTACAAGCTCTTAACAAATGAAATGAAAGCTATACAACCTGGATATTTCTTTGGAGACTGCGGCAACTCAGGCAACTTCAACGGCCTGACTCTGCTGCTCAACTTGCACATCCGTGTGAGAAAATTCTGTGGCTATAAGCACAAATATGGTGCTTTACTGGGAGCGCGGCGAGGAGACAGCTAACTCGTCCGAGGCTCAGTAACAACTGCCTGGCGCGGCACCCCCCTCCTCCCACCAGCTGATTATAACGGCACACATTTTCGGTGCAAATTTACCAATGAAAGAAGGTAAAGGCAAATTTATTCGTCTCGATTACTATGAACATTACTTAAACTCTAAGATAATCAAACGCAAATCATAGCAGATTGACGACGGAGTTTCTATCAAGTGCTATGCCCCCAAAAAAGTCACCACGAATATGTGGCGGCTTCTGGAATCGTTCCTAGCATGTTCTAGAATTTCGGTTAGTATAGGGGGGGGGGGTTGAAAATTTCCAACAATCGTGCCCCCCCCTAACTCTTCTGTCTTCCAGCGACGTGAGATTTAATTCCCGTAGTCTCTCCTCGTAGTTCATACGAGGAGAGACTCTAGAACTGTTCTTACATATGTGGTATACAAGGTTCTAAATGATTCCTTATACAAGTTCCTGAAGGCAGTCCTGTTGTTAGCCAGCTTGCAGCCATATTCTCTTTATGTGGGCTTCAGGAGACAGGTTTTGTGTAATATCAACTTCTAGATTTTTCTCTTTGTCCGTTTCACGAAGAACTTCATCCTCCATTCTGGTGTCTGACCTCCTGTGTCCACCGCCTAGTTTCATAACCTTACATTTACTCGGGTTGAACTTTAGTAGCCATTTGTTGGACCATTCATTCAGTTTATCTAGATCATCTTATAGCCTCATATCTCAGTTCCTCTTGCTTAAGAATGAAGTTTGACTAATATTGATTTTGTGCTTTTCTAGTTTTGTTTAGTGTTTTCTTAGGAAGGGATTCCAAACTGTAGCAGCCTCACTAGGACTGGATCTCACAGAGAATGGATGAAACACTTAGAATAGTTGTTTGACCAAGTTCCTGAAGGATCACCGGATTTTTGACAGGACTTTTATATATATATATATATATATATATATATATATATATATATATATATATATATATATATATATATATATATATGTCGTACCTAATAGCCAGAACGCACTTCTCAGCCTACTATTCAAGGCCCGATTTGCCTAATAAGCCAAGTTTTCATGAATTAATGTTTTTTCGTCTACCTAACCTACCTAACCTAACCTAACCTAGTTTTTTTTGGCTACCTAACCTAACCTTACCTATAAATATAGGTTAGGTTAGGTTAGGTAGGGTTGGTTAGGTTCTGTCATATATCTACGTTAATTTTAACTGCAATAAAAAAAAATGACCTCATACATAGAGAAAAGGGTTGCTTTATCATTTCATAAGAAAAAAATTATAGTAAATATATTAATTCAAGAAAACTTGGCTTATTAGGCAAATTGGGCCTTGAATAGTAGGCTGAGAAGTGAGTTCTGGCTACTAGGTACGACATATATATATATATATATATATATATATATATATATATATATATATATATATATATAACATGAAATTGACTGGCGAGAAGGCGTCCAACAGGGTGACCCCCTTGCTCCTCTCCTTTTCTGCTTAGTCATCAAACAAGTCACAGAGGTCCTGTCCAGCGAGCTTAACATCTGGTTCTTGGATGATGGTACCCTAGCTGGTTCCCAAGACTCCCTCCTGGAGGACATCAGAAAAATCCAGGAGCAAAGTTCAGTTTTAGGCCTCACCCTGAACCCTTCTAAATGTGAAATAATATGTTCCAACCAGGGCATCGTAGAGAGAATAGAGGGTCTTCTGCCAAATATCCATAAAACTAAACCTGAAGACAGCACACTCCTAGGAGCTCCCCTGGGGTTGAAAGCCATCGATGAGGTCCTTGATAAGAAAATCGCCGACCTTAAGAGGATGGATGGGAGGATTGAGGATATTGATGCTCATGATGCACTCTACCTCATCACCAGATGTCTGTCCCTCCCCAGGTTAACCTACTTTCTGAGGTGTTCACCATCTTACAGTAGCCAAAAACTAAGTGAGTATGACCGGTTACTGAAATCAATGCTAGAAAAAGCCCTTAACCTCTCTCTCGATGACCTACAGTGGAAACAAGCCTCTCTTCCCGTAAGACTTGAGGGGCCTCGGAGTTCGAACAGCAACGCAAATCGCTTTTCCAGCCTTCCTGTCAGTAGTAGGGTTGACACGCCACAGGTCATTTTTTTTTTTGGCCAGAGGACCCCTGTGGGGTGTAAGCGCCACAGGTAATTTTTTTTTTCAGGCCAGAGAACCCCTGTGAGGTGTATGCGCCACAGGTAATTTTTTTTTTTCAGGTGAATTTGGGGACTCACAGATTTGGGATTAAGGATTTCTTATGAGTAAGTAATTTCCGAGATTTTAGAAGTATGGAATTCTTATGAGAAAAATAATTTCCGAGACTTAGAAGTTTGTTAAGGCCTTATGGGAGAAATTCAAATAACGTGTGTAGCGCTTTAGGGTTTCCAGGATAACTCTACGGACATATTTTACATGTTTTCAACTTACAAATATCGTCTATGTAAGCCATAGTTTTTCAGGTAATTTTAGAAAATCACCTTTGTAAGTCAGGGTTTTCAGGTCTCGTACCTCACACCCCCTCCCTCCCCCCTTACCTCGCAATCTCTCGCGTCACCTTTATTTACCTTACGCCCGGCCAGCCAGACGCTTCTTGTAGGTCGCCTCTTATCATATCTTATCTTATCTTCTCCATAATATCTGGACCGTCCCTCCTCTCTCTCTCTCCTCTTCATATTATTCCCTCTTCCTATTTTCTGACATACTAATATTTTATTCCTTTTTCATTAACCAGTCAGTTTTATACAAATCAACCGAAGCATCTCAATGTAACCTTTAATACTGAAACTGCCTCAGAGACTATCTAAGCTGGCCCCAGCTACCTGCCCCAGGCTATCTGCCCGAGGCAATCATCACCTGATTACCTGCCCAGACATCTACCAGTCATTGTCAGCGTTCGCCACCGTAATAATTTATATATATACATTAGGCGTTAATAAAACTTATTTATTTATTTATAATTTATTTAGTCATCTAATTCTTAGTTTACACAATTTATAATAAACTATTCAGTTAGCCCGAAGTTCTAAGAAGCTCGCTCCTCAATCCGCTTGTATAATATCCGTCCTATTCACTCTTCATCTCTGTAAATAAAGAATAACAGTTTCAGATAGCATTTACACATGTACAATATTTATCAGACACATAAAACCTCTAAACAAATGTACTCACCATTTTCCGTTAGATAATTTGTTATAGCCTCATTCAGCCAGTCGTCTCCAAGCACATTTTCCAACAAATATCGCTCTTATCATAACACAGCGTTTCATAGCAGCTCGGCATATTTTTAAATAAAGCATAAGATAGCCGCATTACGTTCCTATCATTCTGCATATATTCTCCGTAAGTAAAACTAGTTTCAAATAGCTTTAATGCAGTTTTTAGATCCTTGTTTGAAAGATGGTAACAGAAAAACATCGCATATAGCCCGCATACGTAAGTATTTAAACTCTGAAGTCTCTCTGTAAACGTGTATACATCACAGTCTTTATAATAATTTAAAAACTCCGAAATGTATGGCGAATACACATTTATTCCATATGAATCGAGTATAACTATTTTCCGTTTAGATTTATATACAGCAATCCAGTGACCCATTACTTCCTTAGAGTCTCTTCCTAAGGTATTTATTATAAACATAATCGTTTTATCCCGTATTTGCTTCATTATTCTATATATATCCGTCGCTAAATAGCATCCAATATATTTAGCTTTACTACCTTTCATATCGTTCAATGCCGTATTAATTTGTTTGCAGTTCATGCTCTTGTATCACACACAACTCGCCTATCGGAATAAATTCTCAATACTCCCGTTGTAATTCCGAATAAAATAATAACTTTATTTGATTTCGCTGGAACAGCAAATTCTAATGTAATTCTCAGGTTGCCCGAAGCCTCTATAGGAAGGGTATCTCTCAATTCCTCAGGCGTTAGTCTAAATGCCAGTAACGTTCTTCCTTTTATAAATGAATTATATGTCAAGGTATTGCAAGCATTAAAGCCTACTGTATTTTGAGGCTCGTAGTATAGTTTCGAACATTTATTCGGGAACTTGCAAGTTATATTAAATAAGTTTGTCCCATCACGTGTAATATATACATTAGATAAATCGCAGTGATCGAAATAAAGTGGATTAAGTGTATACGCTCCTGATATTGCTTCCATATCCATCATCATAATAAATAATTTATCTGGGATAATGCTCCCCCATGGCTGGTCAATACTTAATCTCTGCTGCCCATTACCGAGAATGAACGTCTTGTGGAGTGTCTTATCAAACGTATATGTAACTGGCGTATTTTGTTCAGCCAGAGCTCTATTAATAGCCTCCAATCCAGATGCAAATGGAGTTATCCGATCAATCCACATTCTAGCTAGTTTTATGTTAAACTTATATCCAGATTCAATGCTGTTTATAACCCACGGATCACTGTTAAGTTCTAATCTCAAACGAATATCAATTCCATCCAAAAGATATTCGCTCAAAGTTGTAATGTCCAATAGCAGTTTAAAGCAACAATTTACTCCCTCAGTTTTTAACTTTACAAATCTAGATTTAAGGTCTTCTGAGGCATTCTTAAAATAATCTACATCATATTTTTCAGGAAAAACATCATTATAGAAATACGTCAGTTCTTTAAATCTTTCAGCTTTACATTCAGAAAGCGTTGTCATTAGCTTTACATATGATAAATATGAAAATAGTGAATTAGTTTCCACCACTTGCTCATTTAAATAAACAGTTACAGCTTTAAACATTGTCTGGGACAAACCATTGACTATTGATGCATTTTTAATATCCGCTAAAGCCGTAATTCCGTCAGGTCCCGTTAATTCAACCATCAGTTCTAGCGTCAAGCTCGAAAGATCAATAAATTGTCCCTTAACTCCCGGGATACGAAATTCAATATAAGAGTCTTTAAATTTATTGTTAATACTTGAATTCACAGGTAAAATATCCTGTGTCTGTCTTGAAAATATCGTACTTTCAACCATTCTATGCGGATTAACTTTAGGAAAGCCATCGCTTATAGCAGCTGTATAATTTTCTAAAGGAACTTGCAATGCTGCACTAGGAGCATTTACACTCATCATGTCTGCGTCTAGCATACAACTAGTATTGTTTTATGAAAACACGTCTTTATATCTATCCATTTTCTTTATATAGGCAGGTCTTTTCGTTTTTCTTTTCGTTATTCGGCCACCTGCTAACAAGTTAGGACCTATACTTTTCAATGTTTCCATACCGCGTTTTCTAATTGAATCTTTCAAAGTACCTTGGCCTGCATTTATATCCTGCAAAACATTCTGTCCCATTGTCAATGCAGCTGGCATGATAGTTTTTAATAGGAAAGGAGTTGCTCTACGAGCTAGACCAGTTAAGAAACTTAATATTCCACCTCCTCTTAAATGTCTTCTATCAAAAACAGTAATATCGCCCAGTGCTCCGCCTCTCTTCCCTCGAGGAGCGATAAATCGCCCTACCTCGTCAACAGACAGCGGTACAAACCCGACCCTCATGTTTAAACGTGCCAGGAGAGAATGATAAACTCCCTCTACTCATGCCATTATATATCAACGGGTCTAATATGTAATACTGCAATCGTACATCCATCCTTTTCAAAATATACAGGCTCCCCATCTTGATCTGTTAATCTAATACTGATGCCATCAATATTAGTCGTATTTAAAGGTTTATATAATTTCCTGTGTGTTACATTACTTTGAAACGAAACAACATCCAAGATATTTACAATCTGATTACCAAACATGGTTGGCTGCACCTTATCACAATATACACACAAGAAATCTATACGGCCTCCGGGCCTAGGATAATAATAGCATGTATCTTGTACAGATAACCTGTTATTAGGTAGCTTATTCATAATAAAAATATCATAGGCTTTACCTACTTCAGCTCCAATAACTTTACATATATTTCGACCGAAAGATAAAGAAATTCGAACAACTAATTTTCCATCCTTTGTAATAAATAATTTTAACAACTTCTCACTAAATGCTGCATTAAACTTAATTCGATTAATACTCGAATCATATTTCATATAAACGTCCCCGTGATCTGGGAAATTATAATTAAGTACGGGTCCTATAAAACTCAGTGAACCTTTTGAAAATATAGTAGAAATTTCTCTATTTAAAATAGTCGTTAGCTCTATGCAATTATCACTGGCTAAAATATCCGACTTTAAAGTGAAAGATGTATTCACCGTACTCAAATCAGATAAATTTTTATTAGACACTAGAAGTTGAACTGAAATAAAACTTTCCGGGTCATTCCTCCTAACAGCGAAATAAGATGGAGGCAGGAATATATTCTTCAGGCACACTTCATAAGCTTTATTCGGGTCTAAAGGCAGCTGATTATGTAATCTATTTTCAAAAGCATTGGGAGCATTGTTTTTAAATACATCAGTATCAGAGTTACTCGCTGCATATATAACGTAACTATCCATCCTGTAGACTAATAGTAAATGATAAAAAATAAACAGAAACTCACCTTAATATGGTATCCAGGTAGACTCTCCCTCATCTCCAGCCTTGATCTTCCTCTTCAAACTCGGAGGAGAAAACACTTGATTTTTCGCATCTACATTTCTAAATAAATTCTTAGGTGTAGAGGTCAAAGAGAAAAACAACTTTGCTATTGGCAGTTTATCTTCTGGGAATAACAATTTCGGAGTGCACATCCTGCCTATAACGTCATCAACAATATTGATCCCAGTAACTGGTGATGTAATGTTCCCTTCCTCATCCCACTTTACAAGTCCAGTTGTATTAAAATAATTTAACAAGGAGACAGCAAAATCATAATCCTTAAGCGTTAATCTTAAGTCTATCAAGTGTTGTATAACAGGATTTGTTCTCACTGTCATCGTAGGCTTCTCAACACTTACTGCCGTAGGCTTCTGTTGATCAATAGCTTTTCGTGGTACAAGATAGAATTCTTTCATTATTCCTGATTAAATAGCCTTGAAATGAAATTTATAGCTATAGGAAGTAAAATGCCCAATAAATTACCTCCTCTTTTACTTGTTAATATGTCTTTCTTTAGTGAAATAGCCTTCTTCTTACAGGCTAATGTATGGAGTAGAGCTCTATATTTAGAAAGTCTCTTTAAAATAGGCTTCCCAACTTCAATTTTATTTTTTAAGAAATTATTAAATATTTCTGATAAGCAAAGTATATGTTCCTTTTTAAGAGTCTTAATTAACTTTTTCCTAGAATTATAACCTAATCTAGCTAATAGTTCAATAAATCCACGATACTTGCTAACTAAGGGCTGCTTCTTCATAGTTTCTTCACGTCATCTGAATTCACCCACTGATCAAATGAACTGTCGTAACCGACGTATCTAACTTTATATAAAGTAGTATTACCAACTTTACGTTTACTTATAATTCTCTCAATTTCAAATGTATCTGACAAGTAGATGGGAGTCAACTCCTCTGTATAAAATCCGCCTTCTATAAGTCTATTATTTAAGTCCTTTAGATAATATAAAGGCACGGGTTGTTTAGTATCAATTTGAGCAATTGTAAATATTTCCTTAGTGTTCTGTTAATGAAAACCTCTTTTGAACTTTGAAATACGATTAGATAAGGCAAGCCGTACTGTATCTCCTACAGACAGATGATTACTGATGCGTGGCTTAGTCTGCTGCTCTCCTTTATACATGAGCTTAAATTGCCTAGTCACATCTTGAGGCGAAGATAAAGCATGTACATCAATAGGTATTATCCCCTTTAATCCTCTATGTGGTGTTCTATTATACGTTTTAACCATATCAGGTAAAACATTTATATAGGTTAAGGTGTTATAAGCCGTTAAATATTTATATATCTTAGTTTTCAATGTTCTTATAAATCTCTCTGCAATGCTGGCTTTAGTTTCCTGAGAAAATACACTGTACAGATCAATGTTTTTACTGTCTAACAATCGTTTCATATATTTATTATAGAATTCACCGCCCTTATCAGTGTTAAGCTTCCTTACACCTTTTGATGAAGGTAAATCCAGAACAGCTTTCATGGCTTCACTTACACTCTGACCTGATTTAGTGGATAGTGGAACTACATGTGCAAACCTTGAAAATATATCAACACCAACTAATAAATATTTAATATCGTTGTTGTGCTTAGCTAACAATGTCATATCAGCCAAGTCACTGGTAAAGAAAGCTTTAGGTCTAGGTGCTAAGATACGTCTTCGTTTAAATTTACGTTTTTTTAATAGATGTAAGGTATAAGCATTAGACGTTTTTAAATAGTCTTTCACATCTTTTATAGTTATTTCAGGGATTGTTTTCTTTGCAGCCTTATACAATTTTAAAACGCCACCAAACCCACCTATGGACTTGGGGTCATTGTATATCTTATTAAGAGTTTGTGTAATGTTCACCATTGATACACTATTTCATATGGGGGTTCATTTACAATATTTCCCCTAAATATTATGGATTCAGGTGTTTTAACGCCCAAGTCAACAAGTAAATACCCATACTGTCGAGAAATCACTTTCTTATATATATCTAAAAATTTCTTGGCATCTTGTTTTCCGAATATTTGTCTGCCTAATGTTTCTATCTGGGACAAGTCTCTTGATTTAAGCAGAATAAAATGAGAAGCATTTAAACTTATAGATCTAGAAAATTTCCCACTGAAAAATATATTTTGGGTTATAAAAATAACAGAGATGTTCTCATGCCGTCCCTTAGTAAATATATCACTTACTATTTTAGAGTTTGTAGATTCAACATACAAGTCATCATAAACAACTAATATATGAGATGTGTCCTCTGGATCACGATCGTCTAAAGGGTTTACAATTTCAGAGTAAAAAGATATCTTATGTTTAATAAGTGGATTAGTTCTCAACTCTTTATACCCGCTTCCACAGATAATTATTTTTGCAAAGTTCTGCTGATATTTCTCTATCATTTTAGCACATAAATAGCTCTTCCCACCATTTGAAAATCCAGCAATAATAATTCTTGATGGTTCACTAAATATATTCAACTGGGATTCAGTAATAACTTTTTTCTGCCCTTCCATGTTGCTAGGATTCAATAGACTAACTACAAATATATAATGAAAGGAGTATTTAAACGAAATCTACATTCGAGTTTTTATTTAAACATAACCAATAAAATCATAGTCATAACATATCCAATACAGTAATAAAATCATAGAATATACAATATCATAGCCAATAAAATCATAGTCATAACATAACCAATACAGTAATAAAATCATAGAATATACAATATCATAGCCAATAAAATCATAGTCATAACATAACCAATACAGTAATAAAATCATAGAATATACAATATCAAATATCATAGCCAATAAAATCATAGTCATAACATATCCAATACAGTAATAAATAAATCAGTCTTAAAATAGCAATTTGAACATATCAAATACAGTAATAAAATCATAGAATATACATTATCATAGACATTAAATCATAGTCATAACATATCCAATACAGTAACAAATCTTATTCATTTTCATATCAAATACAGTAACAAATCATAGCCAATACAATATCATAGACATTTGAATATAGTTATAGATAATACATAGACAATACAGTAACAGACTTAGTTGTTGTTAGGGAATAATTGCTGAGCGACTCTATCCCGCTTTTCCCAAAGATTAAAAATGGGGAACAATTGACGTCTTGGTTGGGGATTATCTACAATTACTGGATCCCCTACCTGTACCTCTTCCTCTACCTGCACCTCTTCCTCTACCTGTACCTCTTCCTCTACCTGTACCTCTTCCTGTACCTGTACCTCTTCCTCTACCTGTACCTCTTCCTGTACCTCACGCTCTGGAATGTCTGGGTGACCGTAAGCTAATGACTCTGTGGGACTAATGAGGTACCTCTTGTCATCAAAAGCTGACAGACCGCGCTTAGTTGTTTTACACGTGCATATCTGTCCATTAACATTACGAATGGATCGGGATACAAAATTAAAAGTTGTATTTGTCTCTAATGTGTTCTGAAAAGATGCATGTGTTATTTTCTTTTGTTGGTGATAAGGAATCCCTTTACATTTACATAAATGTTCATTATCAAGGGTTAGGAGAGAATAAGGTTTAGGCTTAAGTGCAATTAATTCAGTTATAATTTTCTGCTTTACTTCTGACTTGAGGAGTCCTAGTTCACCTTTGCGAGTAGCAGAATACATGGAATGATCTTTGTCAAAATTACTGAAATCCATATAATCTACTAGAGGAGCTTTTGTCATTTCTTGGAACGCATCTTTACAGGTCAGAGTAAATATGAATGAGTCTGTATCCGTATAAATTAGTCTAGCTCTCTCCCCATAATGGGCTTTAACTACATTATACCAGAACTCGTATAAACGCCTCTTGGCTATCTGCAAGATCTGATATCCCATGTAAGAAGGAGTGGTAACTTTAAGGATGTCTTTCATTACTGTACAGAGAACCCTATCTGGACCTAAAGAGAAAGCTCGTTTATACAAAGGGTTTCTTGCATGAGTTAAGAAAGAATGTTTGTCGTTACTAGATGGTGAGTATTAGCATATCTAGAAATATTGGTCATTGATTTCCCGTATAGACTATTACTTATGAGTTTAAAAGCTTTTCCTTTAACTTTACAGGTGGTATTGGCTCGTTCTCGAATGTTGGTTGAAATAAAATCTTTTAAATAGGGAGCCTGATTAAATTCATAGATTGTTTTTACTCGTTCAACTTCTAGTCCTAGTTTTAATAGCAATTGCAGGAAATCAAGGCTTACTAAGTAGTCGTTTTGGGGCAAGTGGGATGCAATTAATTTAGTATTTTTAGGTGGGAGCTTACGTTTTTCATCATTAAGGGTTTTCTTACTGTACTCTGACAAAAACTCCTCCGTTATATTAGTATGAGACAGTACAAGGGGCAGATCATAAGTATACCTGGCTACCTCGGGAGATACATGTTTTGTATCGCATAAAATCCAATAGCCTTTGTCTTGATCACAGAGGATATGTTGTAACCCTTGCCCTAATAAGGTATCCCGCTCAAGGTCAGTTAATTGTCTAATCCCTCCCTGGGGAAGTACCTCAGCCATGCACGCTGCATATAAGCTGTTGAAGTCGAGGTACAAAATGTGAGTATCGTCATCAGAGCTTGGGTTAGATGTAGTGTGCTCGTTAACAGCCTGTGTAAATTGTCTAATGGAAGATGTGAACCCTCCTCTAAGATTCCTTCTCAACAAATCATATATATTCTGATCATACACATAGTCAAGTACAACTTTTGGTTTAAATAAGAACGCGTCCCAAGCATAACTAGGAAGTGATACATAGAAAACAATATCTAGTTCATAAATTTCTTTCAGTGATGTTCGCCAAAGTGTAAATATATCAACTAGCATTCCCACGTCAACTTTTAAATATAACATGAGGTAATCCTTGATGTTTGTACAGTTCCCTAAATTAAATACTTTAAGAGCATTGTTATAATCTTCTTCAGACAGTGGAGAGTCATGTAAAACATTGTAAAACTTATCTCGCGATGGGAGCTGAGGTTCGTCTAACACGTCCATGGAAGAAATATAATCATAACATAGGCTTTGTTTACCTTTAATTAACAGAGCTTTAGCTTCATCGGATACGCCATTTAGTATGTGTTCAGTGTACTTGGTGGGTTTCTTACCGGCAACGTGCTCGCTTGCTAAAGTTCCTAATGACCCATTAAGGAGAGCTAGGCTATCTAGGAATTTAAGTTTACCTATGATGACTTGCATAAATTTCAATCCTTCCTTGGTTAGAATTTCTACATCGCGGTGAGGATTTTTGGACAGTTCTTTAAGTATAATTCCAAGATCATAGGCAGCATTATGGGAAAATGTGGTCAAGTATCTACGAGCATTTTTACATTGTAAATTGCAACGAGCACAATAAGCACCTAAGTAATTATTTTCCTGAATAGCATGATTATGATGTCTATGTTTATCTTTCTTATTCTTGAAAGTTTGATGACACAATTGACACGTATTTTGTCTTTGAAACATTCTTTCCTGTTCTCTAGACAAGTTCTTAGGGAAGTTGGGGAGCTGAGCATGAATAGCTTTCCATGAGGCTTCTAGCTTGGTAATAAAATGATTGACGGCGTCTGGACCTACGTATGAATACGTTTCTACGACATTGAATTCCCTGTCTAAAATCATGTAAGCATAAGCAATTGCTTTATGCTTACATTCCACCATGCCTCTAGGATTTTGACGGTCTAATAGACATTCAAAATCGTAATAGGCGGTGTGAGTTGGGCTATAGGTCCTACCGTAATTTTTAAAACTGATTTTATCACTAGGATTATAGAACGAAAATACTTGGGATACAGTGCATGACTCTTCGTGAGCCTGAATTTCATCTAAGGGGGCATGCAAAAGACAAATTTTGCAGAATTTATGAGTGTTAGGAATCCTTCCAGAATGGTGGTTAATACTCTTTACAAATTTATCAAAATCCTTGATCAGACAGAGATGCTTGCCTTCTAATAACAACAAAGGAACTTTATCGGCATACTTTTCCTGGCTTTTCCTAGCTAAACTAAGATAGTATCTGTTACTTTCATGAGTTATTGTATAAATATAAATAAAAATTTTGTTAAGCTTCTCTATTTTCTTAAGGTTATCAAATGATACGGGGAATCTGATTTCATCTGCCCATACGACGAATCTTCTACACCATCGAAGGCTTTTGTAATGATGTCTAACGTTATGCATAGTCCTGCCCAATGCTAAGTTTTTATACGCGGCAATGCACTGTAACAAACACTCATCTCCTTCACTTTCCGGATTAAATACTGTTTCTTTACCCCTTAATTTTGCAGGATATGGTACGTAAGATCCAAGGCGCATAGGGTGGCGAATATATGAAAAATTAATGGCAAAGCCTGACATGGAATGAATTCCTACACTTGAGGATTGGACATTTTTTAGGCATTCGTCAATTTTAGCAGACATTTCGTCAACCCATGAATTTACAAGAACTTCCACCTCTTCCTGTGTAACAGTCTGAGTTTCTCCTCTAATTGAAAATACTTCATCTAATATTTCATATTGATCGTCGGCATGATTAAGTTTTTGCAAAATTAGGCTTACATCAGGGTAAATGTGAAATGAGGGAGGGAATTCTTCCTGTATTTGTCTGAACTGATTGTCTATATATTGTATAAAAAAATCCCTATACCTATTTATATATAAGCTGGGGTCAGAGTCTAAATGACCGGGAATGGAGAACGAATGTCTCGAGAATGAACCTTCGAAATGGTTAATGACTTCTAACACTCGCGGAACAACGTTATCTAAGTTAAGTACCTCTGGGGAATCTGGAGCGTTGACTTCTTCATCTGATATGTCGTGAACAGGGGGTTGATTGTCTTCTTCTTCTTCTTCATCTGAGGATGCCTGCTGGTTGCCGTCTGGTGCATCTTCTTCTAGCTCCTGGGACAGCTGGGGTTGACTGCGTACAGGTGTGCTCCACTCAGAGGGTTGGGTTGAATCCAGGGGAGATTCTGTAATATAATATTAGCAGTGAATAAATGTTAAGAGGAAAACAAATTTGAAAACAATAAGAGGATTTGAAAACCTTAATAGGAAAATATCATGTAAATAAGAGGAATTATTAAAAGGGAAAGCAAAAAGTCTAAATAAGAGGAAAAACTGAATTATAGATAAATAATAATATTACTTACGAGCTGGGATGTTGATTCCACCAAGTATGAGATTCTCTTGATCACGAATAGGAACTCCTGTAATGGAAACATTTTTCTGTATGAGCACATATTTCTTATTTATACACTTGTTAAAATATACAATTATTAACTTTTAAAATTACGAAAATTATTGTGAAAACGTACGGTTATTTATGATGCGACGGCGTTTGGGTGGAGGTTCAATGACGTTTCTGGCTTCGGTGGGAGGTTCCCGGTTAACGGACCAACGACAGTACGGGCAGGAAGTAGAACCATGAACTGAAATGAAAATAATATATATATATAAATTGACTGTCTGTATGTATGTATGTATGTATGTGTGTGTGTTTCGGATATATATTTTCTTTGAAAGTTTATTGAATGTGCGAGAAAAAGTGGTACTTACGATTTGCACAATAGAGTTGTCCACAGCTTGTACAGGTTACGTCAAAATGTCCAGGCGGTGTAGGCCCGTTGCATCCTATACAGTACAGTCTGCATTCTTGAAGAGCGTTGATGGACATTTCACGTAGGCATGTTAAACACCGAGTTTGACACACATGCACGATTTCGTTGTTGATAGGAGACAGGCACAGAGGACATACTGACATGATGATATGACTAGGCTGGGGGAACCTTGTGAACAGGATGAAGATTGAATGTTGACTGAAAGTGTAGGTCTCTGAGACTTAGGCGATCTGAGGGGGCCCCTGAATGAGCGTAATAACGATAGTGTGCCCCTGAGTGAGCGTTTGGCTGTTTTATTAATAGCGAGAATGATTGGCGAATATTGGGAATAAACTCTTTTATTATAAATTGTGTAAACTATGAATTAGATGACTAAATAAATTATAAATAAATAAATAAGTTTTATTAACGCCTAATGTATATATATAAATTATTACGGTGGGGAACGCTGACAATGACTGGTAGATGTCTGGGCAGGTAATCAGGTGATGATTGCCTCGGGCAGATAGCCTGGGGCAGGTAGCTGGGGCCAGCTTAGATAGTCTCTGAGGCAGTTTCAGTATTAAAGGTTACATTGAGATGCTTCGGTTGATTTGTATAAAACTGACTGGTTAATGAAAAAGGAATAAAATATTAGTATGTCAGAAAATAGGAAGAGGGAATAATATGAAGAGGAGAGAGAGAGAGAGAGAGGAGGGAGAGAGAGAGAGAGGAGGGACGGTCCAGATATTATGGAGAAGATAAGATAAGATAAGAGGTAACCTGTATGCGATGTCTGGCTGGCCGGGCGTAAGGTAAATAAAGGTGACGCGAGAGATTGCGAGGTAAGGGGGAGGGAGGTGATGTGAGGTACGAGCTCCTGAAAACCCTGGCCCGCACAGGTGATTTTCTAAATTTATATGAATAACTAAGGCTTACATAGACGATTTTTCTAAGTTGAAAACATGTAAAACATGTCCGTAGAGTTCTCCTGGAAACCCTAAAGAGCTACAAACGATATTTGATTTTGTCCCATAAGCCCTTTAACAAACTTCTAAGTCTCGGAAATTATTTTTCTCATAAGACTTTAACAAACTTCTAAAATCTCGGAAATTACTCACTCATAAGAAATCCTTACTTCCAAATCTGTGAATCCCCAAATTCACCTGAAAAACCCTGGCCCGCACAGGGGATTTTCTAAATTTACCTGAAAACCCTGGCCCGCACAGTTACCTTTTTTCCAAGAAAAAAAAAGGTACCTGTGTGGAGCCATCCCTACTACTACCCACTACCACAACACACCAGACCCACCACCACAACACACCAGACCCACCACCACAACACACCAGACCCACTACCACAACACACCAGACCCACTACCACAACACACCAGACCCACCACCACAACACACCAGACCCACCACCACACCAGACCCACTACCACAACACACCAGACCCACCACCACACCAGACCCACTACCACAACACACCAGACCCACCACCACACCAGACCCACTACCACAACACACCAGACCCACTACCACAACACACCAGACCCACCACCACAGCAGACCCACCACCACCACCACAGCAGACCCACCACCACAACACACCAGACCCACCACCACTACCACACCAGACCCACCACCACAACACACCAGACCCACCACCACAACACACCAGACCCATCATCACACCAGACCCACCACCACCACCACAGCAGACCCACTACCACATCACACCAGACCCACCACCACTACCACACCAGACCCACCACCACAACACACCAGACCCACCACCACTACCACACCAGACCCACCACCACAACACACCAGACCCACCACCACAACACACCAGACCCACCACCACTACCACACCAGACCCACCACCACAACACACCAGACCCACTACCACAACACACCAGACCCACCACCACAACACACCAGACCCACCACCACACCAGACCCACTACCACAACACACCAGACCCACCACCACACCAGACCCACTACCACAACACACCAGACCCACCACCACACCAGACCCACTACCACAACACACCAGACCCACTACCACAACACACCAGACCCACCACCACAGCAGACCCACCACCACCACCACAGCAGACCCACCACCACAGAGCCTGTGCCCCCTCTCTACTTCACCCCATTACTCTATGCTAACAGCCCGCTGCCGGCCAGGATTACCTCCCCTGGCCACACTAATGACAGTCTGCTCTCACGTCTCCTGCCCAACATGAAGGAGACCCGCCATCCCTGGCTCACCACCTCCCCATCCCTCTATTTGCAACACCATTTCCCATACTGAGCCTAAGGTAGTGCTCCAGCAAGTCCCATTGTTTCCATTTGAAGACGCGCCCGCGAAACCAGGCCTTATTCCGTTGAGGACGAAGGGCTAAGTTTGCGACTCTGGAGAGGTTTCCCGGTGTTAGGTCATGTGTATTATATCACGGCAGGTGAAAGAGAGCCTTGTATCGTCATTGAATAAGAAGAAACAGGGCGTGTTTCGACCCACACGTTAGCTGAGCCTCTGGAGGGTGAGCACCGGGTCTCAAAATGCCTTAATAAATAAATGAAGATGTTTTCATTACCAATATTTACGACAGCAAATGATCCTTCTCAAGTTGCCGACTGAAATGTGTTGTCGAACGGCTGTCAAGCTTTCACCTCGCCTGCGCTTGTAATTAAGGCAGACTATGGTGTTATTATGAGTAAGGGGAAACATTTCGCGACACGAGGGGAGGCTCATAACTCAGTGGCTGGGAGACAGGGAAACTGCCCTTATGACAACAGCAGTTACGGTCTATGTGAACCTATTACGTCCCGATATTTTTTCCCCTTCTCAATCGAATATCTGCTTAATTAAATACCTTCCCCGAGATCGTGCTCCAAAACGCCTGGCAAAATTAAGAGCTGGTGAGAGGATCAAGACATTCGTTACGTCAGATGATTTACAAGTCAACTGACGCAACGCGTGACAAATCGATAGTGAGGTCTTCTCTGAAGACCTGCTGGCCCTTTACCAGCGTTCACCCTGAGACGAAGAGGGTCTCCAATGACCCAACTTCCTGAAAGAGGCTTTAACGAACCCTTTCCCTAATACAGCACGACCTAACACATATTAGCAACCTGAAAAGATGCCTTAACGACCATTCACTCAAGGTCGTTGAACCCCACTGCGAGACCTCATCCTAAAGCGGCGAGAGACTGTTCTTATTTGATCGCAGATGATCAAATTACTATGGCGTAAGTAATTTAATGAATCAGATTGATAACAGGCTTTTATAACCCATCGCCTCGTTAATGGAGAATTTTATATTTAGCCGACAAAAATGTATTTTATAAACACCCACATTATCCGAGACATCAGATTTCTGGGAAAAAATATGGAGTGGCCAGTTGTGTTCATGACCACGATCAGGTGGGAGATGCAGCATCACCTGAAGCTTGGTCAGGTGGGAGACGCAGCATCACCTGAAGCTTGGTGATCAGGTGGGAGATGCAGCATCACCTGAAGCTTGGTCAGGTGGGAGACGCAGCATCACCTGAAGCTTGGTGGTCAGGTGGGAGATGCAGCATCACCTGAAGCTTGGTGGTCAGGTGGGTGATGCAGCATCACCTGAAGCTTGGTCAGGTGGGTGATGCAGCATCACCTGAAGCTTGGTGGTCAGGTGGGTGATGCAGCATCACCTGAAGCTTGGTGATCAGGTGGGTGATGAAGCATCATCTGAAGCTTGGTCAGGTGGGTGATGCAGCATCACCTGAAGCTTGGTGGTCAGGTGGGTGATGCAGCATCACCTGAAGCTTGGTGGTCAGGTGGGTGATGCAGCATCACCTGAAGCTTGGTGGTCAGGTGGGTGATGCAGCATCACCTGAAGCTTGGTGATCAGGTGGGTGATGCAGCATCATCTAAAGCTTGGTCAGGTGGGTGATGCAGCATCACCTGAAGCTTGGTGGTCAGGTGGGTGATGCAGCATCACCTGAAGCTTGGTCAGGTGGGTGATGCAGCATCACCTGAAGCTTGGTGGTCAGGTGGGTGATGCAGCATCACCTGAAGCTTGGTGATCAGGTAGGTGATGCAGCATCACCTGAAGCTTGGTGGTCAGGTGGGTGATGCAGCATCACCTGAAGCTTGGTGGTCAGGTGGGTGATGCAGCATCACCTGAAGCTTGGTGGTCAGGTGGGTGATGCAGCATCACCTGAAGCTTGGTGGTCAGGTGGGTGATGCAGCATCACCTGAAGCTTGGTGGTCAGGTGGGTGATGCAGCATCACCTGAAGCTTGGTGGTCAGGTGGGTGATGCAGCATTACCTGAAGCTTGGTGGTCAGGTGGGTGATGCAGCATTACCTGAAGCTTGGTGGTCAGGTGGGTGATGCAGCATCACCTGAAGCTTGGTGATCAGGGGGGTGATGCAGCATCACCTGAAGCTTGGTGGTCAGGTGGGAGACGCAGCATCACCTGAAGCTTGGTGGTCAGGTGGGTGATGCAGCATCACCTGAAGCTTGGTCAGGTGGGAGACGCAGCATCACCTGAAGCTTGGTCAGGTGGGTGATGCAGCATCACCTGAAGCTTGGTCAGGTGGGAGACGCAGCATCACCTGAAGCTTGGTGGTCAGGTGGGTGATGCAGCATCACCTGAAGCTTGGTGATCAGGTGGGTGATGCAGCATCACCTGAAGCTTGGTGGTCAGGTGGGAGACGCAGCATCACCTGAAGCTTGGTGGTCAGGTGGGTGATGCAGCATCACCTGAAGCTTGGTCAGGTGGGAGACGCAGCATCACCTGAAGCTTGGTGGTCAGGTGGGTGATGCAGCATCACCTGAAGCTTGGTGGTCAGGTGGGTGATGCAGCATCACCTGAAGCTTGGTGGTCAGGTGGGTGATGCAGCATCACCTGAAGCTTATTGATCAGGTGGGTGATCCAGCATCACCTGAAGCTTGTTGGTCAGGTGGGAGACGCAGCATCACCTGAAGCTTGGTCAGGTGGGTGATGCAGCATCACCTGAATCTTGGTCAGGTGGGAGACGCAGCATCACCTGAAGCTTGGTGGTCAGGTGGGTGATACAGCATCACCTGAAGCTTGGTCAGGTGGGAGACGCAGCATCACCTGAAGCTTGGTGGTCAGGTGGGAGACGCAGCATCACCTGAAGCTTGGTCAGGTGGGTGATGCAGCATCATCTGAAGCTTGGTCAGGTGGGTGATGCAGCATCACCTGAAGCTTGGTGGTCAGATGGGTGATGCAGCATCACCTGAAGCTTGGTCAGGTGGGTGATGCAGCATCACCTGAAGCTTGGTAGTCAGGTGGGTGATGCAGCATCACCTGAAGCTTGGTGGTCAGGTGGGTGATGCAGCATCACCTGAAGCTTGGTGGTCAGGTGGGTGATGCAGCATCACCTGAAGCTTGGTGGTCAGGTGGGTGATGCAGCATCACCTGAAGCTTGGTGATCAGGTGGGTGATGCAGCATCACCTGAAGCTTGGTGATCAGGTGGGTGATGCAGCATCACCTGAAGCTTGGTGATCAGGTGGGTGATGCAGCATCACCTGAAGCTTGGTGGTCAGGTGGGAGATGCAGCATCACCTGAAGCTTGGTGGTCAGGTGGGAGATGCAGCATCACCTGAAGCTTGGTGGTCAGGTGGGTGATGCAGCATCACCTGAAGCTTGGTCAGGTGGGAGACGCAGCATCACCTGAAGCTTGGTCAGGTGGGTGATGCAGCATCACCTGAAGCTTGGTCAGGTGGGAGACGCAGCATCACCTGAAGCTTGGTCAGGTGGGAGACGCAGCATCACCTGAAGCTTGGTCAGGTGGGAGACGCAGCATCACCTGAAGCTTGGTCAGGTGGGTGATGCAGCATCACCTGAAGCTTGGTCAGGTGGGTGATGCAGCATCACCTGAAGCTTGGTCAGGTGGGAGACGCAGCATCACCTGAAGCTTGGTCAGGTGGGTGATGCAGCATCACCTGAAGCTTGGTCAGGTGGGAGACGCAGCATCACCTGAAGCTTGGTCAGGTGGGAGACGCAGCATCACCTGAAGCTTGGTCAGGTGGGAGACGCATCACCTGAAGCTTGGTGGTCAGGTGGGAGATGCAGCATCACCTGAAGCTTGGTCAGGTGGGAGATGCAGCTTCACCTGAAGCTTGGTCAGTTGGGAGATGCAGCATTACCTGAAGCTTGGTCAGGTGGGAGATGCAGCATCACCTGAAGCTTGGTCAGGTGGGAGATGCAGCATCACCTGAAGCTTGGTCAGGTGGGTGATGCAGCATCACCTGAAGCTTGGTGGTCAGGTGGGAGACGCAGCATCACCTGAAGCTTGGTCAGGTGGGTGATGCAGCATCACCTGAAGCTTGGTCAGGTGGGAGACGCAGCATCACCTGAAGCTTGGTGGTCAGGTGGGTGATGCAGCATCACCTGAAGCTTGGTCAGGTGGGAGACGCCGCATCACCTGAAGCTTGGTGGTCAGGTGGGAGATGCAGCATCACCTGAAGCTTGGTGATCAGGTGGGTGATGCAGCATCACCTGAAGCTTGGTGATCAGGTGGGTGATGCAGCATCACCTGAAGCTTGGTGATCAAGTGGGAGACGCAGCATCACCTGAAGCTTGGTGGTCAGGTGGGAGATGCAGCATCACCTGAAGCTTGGTGGTCAGGTGGGTGATGCATCACCTGAAGCTTGGTGATCAGGTGGGTGATGCAGCATCACCTGAAGCTTGGTCAGGTGGGAGACGCAGCATCACCTGAAGCTTGGTGGTCAGGTGGGAGACGCAGCATCACCTGAAGCTTGGTGGTCAGGTGGGAGATGCAGCATCACCTGAAGCTTGGTGGTCAGGTGGGTGATGCAGCATCACCTGAAGCTTGGTGATCAGGTGGGTGATGCAGCATCACCTGAAGCTTGGTCAGGTGGGAGACGCAGCATCACCTGAAACTTGGTGGTCAGGTGGGAGACGCAGCATCACCTGAAGCTTGGTGGTCAGGTGGGAGACGCAGCATCACCTGAAGCTTGGTGGTCAGGTGGGAGATGCAGCATCACCTGAAGCTTGGTCAGGTGGGTGATGCAGCATCACCTGAAGCTTGGTCAGGTGGGTGATGCAGCATCACCTGAAGCTTGGTCAGGTGGGCGATGCAGCATCACCTGAAGCTTGGTCAGGTGGGAGACGCAGCATCACCTGAAGCTTGGTGGTCAGGTGGGAGATGCAGCATCACCTGAAGCTTGGTCAGGTGGGAGATGCAGCATCACCTGAAGCTTGGTCAGGTGGGTGATGCAGCATCACCTGAAGCTTGGTCAGGTGGGAGAAGCAGCATCACCTGAAGCTTGGTCAGGTGGGAGACGCAGCATCACCTGAAGCTTGGTGGTCAGGTGGGAGATGCAGCATCACCTGAAGCTTGGTCAGGTGGGAGATGCAGCATCACCTGAAGCTTGGTCAGTTGGGAGATGCAGCATCACCTGAAGCTTGGTCAGGTGGGAGATGCAGCATCACCTGAAGCTTGGTCAGGTGGGAGATGCAGCATCACCTGAAGCTTGGTCAGGTGGGTGATGCAGCATCACCTGAAGCTTGGTCAGGTGGGAGACGCAGCATCACCTGAAGCTTGGTGGTCAGGTTAGTGATGCAGCATCACCTGAAGCTTGGTCAGGTGGGTGATGCAGCATCACCTGAAGCTTGGTGGTCAGGTTAGTGATGCAGCATCACCTGAAGCTTGGTGGTCAGGTGGGTGATGCAGCATCACCTGGAGCATCTCCAAGGGAAGAATAATAATTATCTCTGACGACACAAATGTCAACAAACAGTCCGCACTATCAATAAAAAACGAGAAAGGAAATTTCGACTGACCCTTGGAAATCAGTCATGTGAGTACCTGTAAAAACGTCTGTTTCCCTCTCGTACTTTATAGACGCTTCTCACTTGACGCAGATAAAGCCTCGCTGGATGCCTTTCGGACCTTGCCCGGGCAGCAGGCATGGACTCAGGGAGATGTTGAACTTTAGAGGGATTAACTGAGTCGAGTTTTGACGGTTGCCTACGTACAGGCGCGTGCACGCGTACTCCGTCCCTTCACGCACCTCTACACACTCCTGCGTGCGCTCGAACACACGTGTACACACATACACACACACCCTCAAAGAATGATAGGGAAGTGTGCAAAGATATCAGTTACATTTTGTAGGAATATTTTAAGCCAGAATCAGAGTTGCCGCCAGATCTATGACTTCTGATAGAACATGAATTACCAGAAAATATAAACATCGAGACAGAAGTGACGTTACAGGAAGAAACACACAATTAAGAGGAGCTGTATATGATCAAAGCTACAGTTCCTAACGAGATCTCATCATGGGTGCTAGAAGAGGCAGCTGCAGCATTGTGTGGACCCCTTGCTATAGTCTTCAACTCCTCACTTGAAATGAAGGAACTTCATGACATTAGAAAGTGGCAAATGTGGTACCTATATATATATATATATATATATATATATATATATATATATATATATATATATATATATATATATATATATATATATATATATATATAGGCACCTCAGGTTCGGCTGAGGTGCCTGCGCGACTTCCTCTTTGCCGACGACGCAGCAGTCACTGCCCACTCAGCTGAAGACCTCCAACGGCTCATAACCCGCTTCAGCGAGGCCTCTCAGGCTTTCGGACTCACCATCAGTCTGAAGAAAACACAAGTCATGGGACAAGGAGTGGACTCCCCACCTGACATTGGCATCTCTGATTCCAAACTGGAAGTTGTTCACGACTTCGTGTACCTGGGCTCCACAATCTCTGACTCCCTCTCTCTTGATACGGAGCTAAACAAACGCATCGGTAAGGCATCTACTACCATGTCCAAACTGACAAAGAGAGTGTGGGCCAATAATAGGCTAACTGAGTATACTAAGATTCAGGTTTACAGATCCTGTGTCCTGAGCACTCTCCTTTATGGCAGTGAGTCTTGGACACTCCGCGCCCGTCAGGAAAGACGGCTGAATGCCTACCACATGCGCTGCCTTAGACACATCTTGGACATCACCTGGCAGGACAAGGTGACAAACAACAACGTCTTGGGGAGAGCAAGAATCACCAGCATGTACACAATGCTGAAACAGAGACGAATGCGCTGGCTCGGGCACGTTGTGCGAATGGGCGACGGCAGGATCCCCAAGGATCTCCTGTATGGAGAGCTGAGGCAGGGAAAGCGTCCAGTAGGCAAGCCCCAGCTACGGTACAAAGACGTATGCAAAAGGGACCTGAAAGCCATGGACGTCGATCTCGCTATATGGGAGACACTGGCTGCAGACCGTTCAGCCTGGAGGCAGTCTGTTCAACGAGGTCTCTCCAAGTTCGAGGAGTCACTTGCCAAGGAATCGGAGGCAAAGAGACAGAGAAGGAAAGCCGGTAACCAGGAAGACAGACCAGAATCGGACTTCGTTTGTGCTCGGTGTGGGATGGACTGCCACTCTCGGATTGGCCTCATCAGTCACACCAGACGCTGCACCAGGATTGACAACTAGGGCGCAACTCCATAGTCTCCCGAGACTGAAGGATGCCTACTACTATATATATATATATATATATATATATATATATATATATATATATATATATATATATATATATATATATATATATACATATATTATTAAATATGACCGAAAAAGTAAGATTAATAATTCTAACACGAATTTTCTCAATCTTTCGTACATTACGCTTCACTGTTGGAGGTAAATCAAAAATCACTTCTCCAAAATTCATTTTTATTTCTAGTCTGACGCGACACGGGCGCGTTTCGTAAAACTTATTACATTTTCAAAGACTTCACAAATACACAACTGATTAGAACTTGCGTTTCCCTGATTTTATATCTACATTTTGAGTGAGGTGGGAAGGGTGATGTGGCATTACATTTGAGTGAGGTGGGAAGGGTGATGTGGCATTAACACAAGACAGAACACTAGGGGATATTAATAGGGTATTAAAAGTATCAACACAAGACAGAACAGAAACAATGGGTGTTGAATAGAAGTGTTTGTAGAAAGCCTATTGGTCCATATTTCTTGATGCTTCTATATTGGAGCGGAGTCTTGAGGTGGGTAGAATATAGTTGTGCAATAATTGGCTGTTGATTGCTGGTGTTGACTTCTTGATGTGTAGTGCCTCGCAAACGTCAAGCCGCCTGCTATCGCTGTATCTATCGATGATTTCTGTGTTGTTTACTAGGATTTCTCTGGCGATGGTTTGGTTATGGGAAGAGATTATATGTTCCTTAATGGAGCCCTGTTGTTTATGCATCGTTAAACGCCTAGAGAGAGATGTTGTTGTCTTGCCTATATACTGGGTTTTTTGGAGCTTACAGTCCCCAAGTGGGCATTTGAAGGCATAGACGACGTTAATCTCTTTTAAAGCGTTCTGTTTTGTGTCTGGAGAGTTTCTCATGAGTAGGCTGGCCGTTTTTCTGGTTTTATAGTAAATCGTCAGTTGTATCCTTTGATTTTTGTCTGTAGGGATAACGTTTCTATTAACAATATCTTTCAGGACCCTTTCCTCTGTTTTATGAGCTGTGGAAAAGAAGTTCCTGTAAAATAGTCTAATAGGGGGTATAGGTGTTGTGTTAGTTGTCTCTTCGGAGGTTGCATGGCTTTTCACTTTCCTTCTTATGATGTCTTCGATGAAACCATTGGAGAAGCCGTTATTGACTAGGACCTGCCTTACCCTACAGAGTTCTTCGTCGACTTGCTTCCATTCTGAGCTGTGGCTGAGAGCACGGTCGACGTATGCGTTAACAACACTCCTCTTGTACCTGTCAGGGCAGTCGCTGTTGGCATTTAGGCACATTCCTACGTTTGTTTCCTTTGTGTAGACTGCAGTGTGGAAACCTCACACTGGAAACCAGTGTGGAAACGAGGTTTCCACACTGCAGTCTACACAAAGGAAACAAACGTAGGAATGTGCCTAAATGCCAACAGCGACTGCCCTGACAGGTACAAGAGGAGTGTTGTTAACGCATACGTCGACCGTGCTCTCAGCCACAGCTCAGAATGGAAGCAAGTCGACGAAGAACTCTGTAGGGTAAGGCAGGTCCTAGTCAATAACGGCTTCTCCAATGGTTTCATCGAAGACATCATAAGAAGGAAAGTGAAAAGCCATGCAACCTCCGAAGAGACAACTAACACAACACCTATACCCCCTATTAGACTATTTTACAGGAACTTCTTTTCCACAGCTCATAAAACAGAGGAAAGGGTCCTGAAAGATATTGTTAATAGAAACGTTATCCCTACAGACAAAAATCAGAGGATACAACTGACGATTTACTATAAAACCAGAAAAACGGCCAGCCTACTCATGAGAAACTCTCCAGACACAAAACAGAACGCTTTAAAAGAGATTAACGTCGTCTATGCCTTCAAATGCCCACTTGGGGACTGTAAGCTCCAAAAAACCCAGTATATAGGCAAGACAACAACATCTCTTTCTAGGCGTTTAACGATGCATAAACAACAGGGCTCCATTAAGGAACATATAATCTCTTCCCATAACCAAACCATCGCCAGAGAAATCCTAGTAAACAACACAGAAATCATCGATAGATACAGCGATAGCAGGCGGCTTGACGTTTGCGAGGCACTACACATCAAGAAGTCAACACCAGCAATCAACAGCCAATTATTGCACAACTATATTCTACCCACCTCAAGACTCCGCTCCAATATAGAAGCATCAAGAAATATGGACCAATAGGCTTTCTACAAACACTTCTATTCAACACCCATTGTTTCT